>NW_021145258.1:3153868-3162684 GCF_900634775.1 Gouania willdenowi
CTCAGATATCCTTATACCGTTTATGCTATTCTTATACTTATTTCATTTCCACTAGATTTTTATTTATACTGTCGTCTAAGATTGTTTTGTATATGGTGTTATAATTTGAATTAAAAAAATAAAAATAAAAAAATCTTAAAAACGCATATTTAATCAGTATTTTTCTATTATAATAAATTATTAGACATTTTAGAGGACCCCATTTGAATTCCAGGCGACCCCACATGGGGTCATGACCCCATGGTTAAAAAACATAATGGAATGCAGTGTTTTTCAAGTGTGCAGTGGTGGGGGGTACATGGATTCAGGTTAAATGTCTGAAGGGGTACGGGACTGTGAACAGTTTGGGGAAACACTGTAAATGACAAACCATCATAGGAGTCTGTTGTTGACTAGGGGTGAGTATTGACAAGGATGTTGCAATACGATACGATATTATCACGATATTCTACCCAGTTAATATCAAAATTAAACGTAGAGATGAAAAATCAAGTTGCTGTATATGTTCATCAGTAGATATTGATCAGTCAGAGGATGAATTGAGTCAAAACTATTTGCTTCAAAATCTCCTGTTTATTATTTATTATTAGTGTTTTTACACATTTTCACTGAAAAAAAGAAAATACAGTGTTACACACTGACATCATAACATAAAGTGCAACAAGTTTCTTTTCACTAAAACTACTGTGTAGAAGTCTCAAAGTAACCATGACAACATAATGACGGCAATGTAACAACTGTAAGTGAGAACATTAATGATAAATCACCCTGAGTTACTGATAATACACAAAAATAAGAACAAATAATTTCTCCTATTGTATCAGTTTAAACACTGATCTGAACAGATTATATGAAAATAAAATGTCTGTGAATACATAAATATTGCAGGTATTACACACTGCCATCATAAAATCAAGTAACCATTGCAACAAATTGAAAGCATTGTAACCACTGAAATATTGCACAAATACACAAAAATATTAATTAAATAAATAAATAAATCTATTTAAAAATCTCAATATACTGTGAAATCATTTTTTTTTCACACCCCTATTGTTGACCAGTAGTTTAACTAGATCCACTCAGCATGGAATAAATAAAAAACAGGGTTTTACATGTATTGTAATGGTAGAAAACAACCTGAACTGGAGTGGGTACAGAAAGAATGAACACAATTATCTCACTAACAATGTGATTTTATTACCAATAAAGCAAGCTGTGGTTTCTGTAGGGGGTCAATGAACTAATGTAACTAAAAGACTCACGACCCAACAGTATTCAGGTCAAATATCTGATGAAACGGTTCATATGAGTTCACTTTAACTTTATTCTATACAAAAAATACAAAGACTGTTTTTCTTTCTTCAACGATTTACTTTAGGAACGCCACGTCTGGGATCTTTCCCGCCGTCTGAAACAGAAACAGTTGCTACTTTAGACATCAGCACATTTAAACCATGACGTGGATTGTTTAGAGTCGTGTCACCTTTAACTGAGTGAAGATTTGTGCTGCTTTGTTCAAGTCCCACTCGTTATCCTGCAGACACCTGCAACACACAGACAGTGTTTACCAGTGAGCTGTGACATTCATCCCAGTCTGGTAGACGGCATTAGGAGAGGACACCTACTTCAGGGACCATTCCAGCTTCATGCCTGACTTCAGGGAGAAGGTGCTGAGCATCTCCTGCTGTGGGGCAGTGAGGGTGGGCACTGGGCTGGAGGAAGGGGTCGGGGCAGGCGCCACAAAAGCTCTGCTGATCTGCTCCGTTGTAGCCATTCTGATGAAGAGCTGGTCGTTGATGATGCACAAACTGTTCAAGTATGAACGAGGACCACAGGGTTCAAAGGTTAGAGACTTTCTATGGTGTTAATATTACAGTGTTATAGGGCCACACAAAACATATTGTTACCTACATATGTGTAGAACTGTACATATAGAACTGTAACATGGTTTATCAGTTTAGCATTAAACTATAATTGACAATTTTGATAGAATTTTCATGGCAATTACAATTAAATAGTCAATTATCTGAACTCAATTACAATATAATCATGATTATGACAGCAAGAGATCTTTTAAAATTACAATTATAATTATGGCATAATTGTAATTATCAAATAAGCAATTACAATTATAATTGACCCCAACCCTGATTATATTGTGCTACAATACAAACAGATGTTGGTTTGATATATTTGTTAAAAGTTGTTTGTTATAATTATCATTATTATTATAATTATTGATATGAGAAATAAATATGGTAAATTGGAATATTTTGAGATTATATTATTTAATATTTATTACTGCACAAAAGTACTGAAAAGTGGTATCGTTGAGTACCGATACTGATTTACGAGTACCAAGTATCGGTTTAAATGTGAAAGGTGCCCATCCCTAGTAATCTCTACAATAACAATGGTTGTTGTGTAAAAGCATTATGGTTTATCATTTTCTTTTATGGACAAATAAACATACATTAGGTAAATATAGGAATACACAGAAACACACGTGGTGAAACAGTATTTACTGACATGAAATTGAACATGCAAACCGTTTGTTCATTCCAGTCATACTAGTGGAGGCAAGCATTATCTGAAGCTACAGCTGCCAATCAGCACTTTGGTTTTAAGTGTGTAACCTACCCAGAATTCACTGCTGGAACTGTGATGAAAACTCTGGAGAAGGCCCTTGTAGATTCTTTAGATTTATCATCTACAACAACTGAAAAACCACAAAAAACCCAGGAAAGCGTTAGTGAGCAACAGATGAGTTGCAGTGGATCTTCTTAACACTAGCATGACCAGAGTGGTGTCATTTGACACCTATACCTATAAAGTCCAAGCTGGTGTCAGATGGCGGGTGTGAACAACTCAGCTTGTGACCATTGTTATGTTACTGAGGCCACTACTCCCCCCTCAGCTAGGGTGGGGGGGGTGGCTGGGTTGGTTTCAGGACACAAAGACCTTTTGTATTCTCCTTTGTGTTTCCCATACAGCAGCTACATAGAGGTTGCAACTTATATTTCAACTTTTGCAACAGAAAGTAGTAAGTAGTAATAGTGAGACGGCAACAGTTTGTTTGCTGCATTCTTGGTGAAATTTATTTAATAGAGATTTTGTGAACAATTCTGGCACTGCCACACCTCCTTTATGCATTTGCCACATGCAAACTTGTCACAATACATACAACGCTTGGTGGCACGGTTTTTCCTGCAGCAACACTTCACCTGGCACAATGCCCTTTTCCCCACATCGGGTGTGGGTGGTTGTTGCTGAAGGTTTTGCTCATTCACCTCCTTGGCTGCCATATGAGACTGGGCAAGCTCATTTGCAAGCCTGATAAAGCACATGTGCGTTCAGCGCTGCAATGTCAATCATGTTGTAAAACACAGCGACTGGCCAACGCCGTGTTCCTGAACGCACAGTGTACTTTCGAACCATCTGGTCCATGACGTCCACACCGCATTTCATGCTGTTGTAGTCAGTGACTGTGTTCGGCTTTTTTTTCCGAGTAGCCTCAGTCTCCACCACGCTGTGCACGCTACTGAGGAGGCAGACAGTCTTCTTTCGTTTGGGCACATAAACAGTCAGTGTGGCACCAGAGGTTGAAAACACTTCTGTGCTGAATTCCTCACGGGCCAAATTCTTTTTAGCTGAATCTGGAAGCTCCCGGTGAATCTTATTGACTGTGCCAAGGAGGGTGGTCTTCCGGCTGTGCAGTCGACGTGCTAGTGACAATGAAGTGAAAAAATTGTCGGTTGTAACAGTTCTTCCTTTGTCCATAAACGGTTCCATAAGCTTCATCACCACATTTTCAGACAATCTCTCCCCAGGTGGACGACTGGGGTCTTTGCCAAGATATGGGATGATTTTGCACACATACTTGGATTTAAGGTCACATGCCACCCAGAACTTGATACCAAACTTGTCCGGCTTCGTACTTCCGCATTGGGTCAAAGTTTAAGAGGGATAATGTCAGCATAACTGATGGTGTAAACAGAGATTTAGATTGTTTTTCCCTGTTGAAGCATTGATTCTTTGTGCATCTTGTGCACTTTCTTCAAATTTGTAAAATAATAGCTTAATAAAATAATCATGGACCTGGTTAGTGAATGGTGGACCTCGTGAATTTACCTTTTAAAGTGAGAACTCAAACAGTCCTTTTCACACTCGGAAATCTCGCTTTACCATAAATAGCAACAATACATTTTATTTATAAGCACTTTTCAAAAACAATAAAGGTAAATAGTGAATACTGTTAATACTGTTTTTCTTTTTCTAATTTTATTTATTGTGGTTTATTAATTGATCACAACACACATGGCTCATATTAATTTGGCCATTCTTATCCAATAATTCCATATAATGTTATTTGGATTAACAAACATCTACCTGGGAGAAACTGGTTTCTCAACACTGGCCATCATTTACACCAACCCCCAAAGTTTGTCACTGCCTAGCTGCACATTCCGATTGAAAGGCTTTATTTACATAAGAGAGGTGGCCCACTGAGTTGCAAATGAGTGTCATTTGGCGGCCTCTGGGCAGGGCAGCAGGAGTAAGAAAACCTTGGGCATGCTAGTGTTAAAACCATGACGACTAAGATACTGACCTTCTTTGAAGACTCCGCCCACTGTGAATGACAGCAGCGTATTCTGTGAAAACAAAGCAGTTTGGCTGAGTGTGAACAACACAAATGATGTAACTCAGTGTGTGGCAGATCAGACGTGAACTCACTGTGTAGGCGTTTACGTCCACGGTGAAAGAGGTGATGTCATGCTGAGTTTTTGGCAGCTCGTTGAGGAGCGCCACCACATTCAGCCGTTTGTGCTTTAGCAGATGGAAACGCATCGCTAGGGCAGGTGAAAACAAGACAAACATCAGGTGGGCTCCATCATTACTAGGGTTGGGTATCAGTTACTACTCGCTACTTTTTCAACGCTTCTGGTGCTAAATCATTACTTTAAACTAACTTCAAAATCTCAAAATGCTCTTTTATTTCCAGAGCCAAATTTAACACATTTAACTAAACAAATAAACTATTATTAGATCAAATTCACATCAGGGTTTCCCACACATTCATTTATTTATGGAGGAGAATGTCATGCACCTTCTTTTAGGCCATGTTTTGTGCATGTGCTACGGTTAAAAATGAGGCCATTGATCAATGATCTGAGCAGCGGCACCGACGTCATGTGTATCAAGTAATGTGTGACACCAAAATCTTTGTTCTTAATGGACCTGGTTACTAGCGTTTCCATGGGAACTGGTCCCACACTTGTTCCAGGATTTGGTACCCGACCCTAATCATTACAAGTCATACGTTCACTTCAGGAGAACTTACTGGAGTCTTTGGTCCTCTTCAGGTTTCTACTGTCTTTGAAATATTCTCTCAGACCGCTCCTGAAAAACAAAGCCAGAACAAAAAAATCAGCACCACTCAAAGAAAACGTAGCCATTTAATCAAAGTTATACACCTGTGTGTGTGTGTGTGTGTGTGTGTGTGTGTGTGTGTGTGTGTGTGTCCTTACCTTGATGGATTCTGGACGTTGTACGGTGTTGTTAGTGATAATAATGCGTCATCATGGTAGGCCCCCAGCAGTGACTGTCTGTCTCCAGAGTCGTACACACTGTAGTACCTGTGAAACAAACAAAACACACTCTGCATATCAACACCAATCACTGATGTCATTTCCTACTTATTGTTAGAAACGCTGTGAAGCGACATAGAGAAAAGTGTTAGAAACTCACTGTTGCAAAAAGCGCTGAATGTAGACTTTAGCGTCATCAGAGCCAAAGCAGCTTCCCTGTGTGATCACATGGTCAACATTTAGCAGGAGAAATGAGACGTTCATTACAGAAAAGGCTTGAATCTAAAAATATAGTGGCTTCTATATTCTTGTACTTTGACAAGTGACGTTTTGAACACAACAGACACAGACAATTCAGCATCACACTGACTAACCTTGCAAGGTGGGAGAGTGGTGGGTGTTTCCACATCAAAGCCAATGTGTGGGGGGAGGTCATTTCCATCCTGATGAGGGACAATACACAGTTTAGTACAAGTTGGAAAACATCAGTTCATTTGGTGATTATCTGGTGTTATTTGAAACACGACTGACACTGGCCATAACATTATCCTTAAAAACCACTGGACCAAAACACAAACTAAACTCAAGGTACCAGAACAAAGCCAATCTGTGACCTCTGAACTAATCTGGTTGGTCCAAGTGGATAAAAAAAACTCAAACTAAATGAACCAGTAATAATAAATATATAGTGACTGGTACATCATACTCAGGTCTGAAGCTGTGGAACTCATTATCCACAGAATTTAAAACCATATCTGAGTTTAAAATGTTCACTTCTAGGGTTTAGTCTTGGCTGAAAACAAACCACAGTAAATAACACTGAGTCTGTGTGAATGTATGTGGGATCGTGTGTGTATGTGTGTGATTGTAAAAAGTTTTATACAAATGTTGTATTAATGTATTTTATTATTGTAAATTGTGTAAAAAGGCCCAATCAGGGACATGAGCTGTGAATTAGCATTAGCTAGAAGCTCTTTATGCGTCACATCAGCTGTAAACCTTTATTGTAATTATGTTGATTGCATCGTCTCTGAAAAATAAATAAATAAATATTTGGGGAAACAAAACTACTTAATTATTTGAAGATTTTACATCTTGTAAACAAGTACAATATACTGTACTTATAGCTGCTAGATATGATCTTTTTATTTTTTAAATCAGATAAAGACATACTGTAGACCTTAGATTAATATATGTTAGATCACTCTAAATGTAAAAGGTTGAAATTGTTGCTTGAAAGTTGATTTCATTCTTATCAGGATTTCTTGCGTTCTTCCCACAGGCAAGGAAGACAGTGGTGGTTTGACTCCATTTATGTTCTGGTTTGTCCCCGTGACATCACATCACTACGTGAGGCAATCAATTTCAGCTGGATATATAGAACTTTCTGTGTAAGCCCCAAAATACACTTCTACCACTGTTTTGCCACAACGTTCAGTCTGTGAAAACACCAGAATTGTGTTGAGAAGTGTATTTGACAGAGTTTTTAGGGACAAATGAGAAATCATGATAAGAATTAAGAACACCTCTATCCTTCCATCTATGGGACTCCACATCCCACAATGCAATGCACAAAACTCAGAACAAACTTTCAAGCTGCAATTTCAACCTTTCTATTATTTTGTCGTGCAATTGATCTTTGAGTCATAGATCTATGGAGGCCTACACCATGTCTTTTATCTGATAGATAATTATTGTTCCCAGCAGCTTTAACACAACTGATAATTGACAAAATGACGTTAAACACTAAGGTCCTCTAGTATCAAAACTATGCTGGTAGAAATGAAGACTGAGTGACCATAAACTGCTGATGAATGAATGAGGTGAGTAGACCCCCTACCAACTTCAGAAGCTGGGGAAAACTTCTGGCACACAGCACTGGTATGGAAACAAAATGGAAAAGCAGAGAAATTATTGTGAGAATTCATCTTCCTCATTGTTGAATATACGCTAACATACATGACCATGTCCCACGTTCACCTGAATGCCCACCCTGGAGTGTACTTACCAGCAGTATACTCACCCTCTGCCCCATTTTGGTTGATACAACAGATTTGACGTAGCAAAGCAACATATACACAAACACGGTCTTATACCAGTTTGAGCTGAAAACTGCCAAACAAACGGTTTTTCTAAAGAGAGAAGTGATGCGCTACTGGGAGAGGTGGTTAACACCAGTCTGGTCTTAACTCCTCCCCACTCTGGTGAAGATGCAGGGCAACCAACGAGTCACTGTCACTCAAAAACAAAACAGAGTCTTGGTGAAAAAAATATCAAGTACATTTTAAGTGCATTGTTAGACCCTGTGATTTAACACAGCCATACACAAAGCACTTTTCTCATTTGGACATTGTTGGGTTTTCCTTTGTTTACAAGTTCTCCATCAACTGAGGGAAAATTCAAGTCATTCATTAGGAACAAAAACACACAACAGCAGGTTTGAACACACGTTGGTTGCATGCTGTGGGAAACTCAGACATAAGACGTTGGATTAGTAGAAACTGCCTTCGTTAAAGAAATCATCAAAACATCAATTTTGGATCAAGAAAAACTGACCCTGACGTATGAAGATGGGTCTTTGAAAAGGTCACAGAGAGGGTTTCTGACCAGCCACAGCTCCACCAGTTTCAGCCCCTTCAACTTGTCCAGCTCATGTTCGCTTTTCAGCTGAGGAACAAACAGGAAGCCGGTAGGCGTCAACACATGAACCTTCAACAACTACTACACAAACATGACAATGAAAGCCTTGGAGCGGCCAGTCTCCACGTCGTTGTGTGGAAAGGTTCAGGGCCTTCAGATGAGGCACTTTGGTCACAAAGCTCGCTGAGTTCATCCAGTCTCTGGATGCAGTTGTGACTGAGATTCAAGCTTGTCAACTGCAAAGAAAACATTGATTTCATTATGGTCTCGACTTCACTTTGATGATCTAACTTTTAAAGTATCCACAGTATATGAAGATACACAGAATTGTTGCTGAGTGTCGTACGACCGTTACCTGAGGAATGTTTTCTTCAATGATCTTAATGACGGCCTCCATGTTTGTTTTCCTGTTTAAAGCCACTTTAACTCTCCTGTGAGACCAAGTCTGTTTCAAAGTAAACATAAAAGTTTCAACATTCATGTCCACTTTATGAAAGAATCCACAAGGTAATATTTCATCATGAACAACACAATTCAGAAGATTGAAAACATTTTAAGAAAAAAAATAATAATAATAATAATAAT
>NW_021145259.1:0-23123 GCF_900634775.1 Gouania willdenowi
GCGAGGACGGCAACGCAAGAGCGTCGGGCAGCGGTTGGTCAGACAGCACGGTGCGGTGGGGCTTGGCTTTGGGCTGCACCGTAGCTCTGTAGTTGGCAGCCTTCTCCTCCCGAGAGAAGAAGCTGGAGATGGACTTATTGTTGATGTTGGGCAGTGGGATGGAGAGGCCGCAGAGGATGGGATCGTCTCTCACGCGATCCACAATCCTTTTATATTGTGCCTTGATGGAGGCGGCCACCTTGCTGGGAGAGGCAAGGCGGCTGGAGGGCGGGCGGTTCCTCAGCATCTTAATGAGGAGGTAGAGCAGCCGGCTGTCCTCTGTCACCTGTGCCCACCTGGACTCGTACTTCTTGACGAAGTTGGCGGCAGTCCGGTCGTGCTCGTGGAGACAGCCCGCGGCGGTGAGGATCTTCTGCCTCAGGTTGACCGGCACGAGGTGGTGGTGGTCGGCGTCATCGGTCAGCTCCAGCAGCAGCATGGCCAGGACCTCCACTTCCTGTATCCCTGGCAGATGGAGATTCCGCTGGGACACCAGCACGTCCTGCAGGGCTGGGCTGTCCTCCTCCTCCACCTTCACTGCCTGGGTGAGGACCACGTGCTGCTCACAGACACCGTCTATGGGGTCCTCCTCCTCCTCCATGGCCACACCCTCATCAGCCAGCTCATCCTCCTCCTCTTCCTCCTCTTGGCGAGACTGCTCTTCCTCCACTGAAAACATGAAATTTTATTGATGAGTACAGTGTGACAAGGCAGTTTATATGTGTGTGTGTGCTTGTTTAAGAATGCCTTACCTTTCTGAGCGTAGTACTGCCTTGCAGTGAAGGCAGTGGACTGGCACAGGGCGTACTCCACACCAAGGAGCTCCTCCTCATCCGGGTCCCGGTACTGCTCAGGGTAGGGCAGAGGAGCGGCGAAGTTGGGCTCCGGCACGTGTTCCTTGCCAAAGAGCACCTCGGCCTGCCGGTTCATGCGCTGGATCTGCCGGGGGTCCATGCAGGTGGTCTTCCGACCCTGGCCACCAGCCACCCGGAGGGATTCCATCCGGTTGTTCCACTGCACAGCGAAAGCAACTAGGTACACCTGAAACACGTGTCATGTGTTGCTGTATGTAATGAATAATTTAAAAAAAACACTGACAAAGAATTTGGTTGCGTTTTCCTTTTTGGCTCACCTGGAATGGCATGATCCCACATCTCTTGGAGGGAATGACGTTGTACAGGTGCGCGTGCAGCCCCTCCAGCGAGTTGCTGCCACGTCGACACCTGTACTTATTCAGCTGCACGCCGTTCAGGACCACCGTCTTCACGGCCACGTACAGCTGAATGCCAGGGGGATCCTGTTAAACACAACAGCACACAACATGGCTCTTAGACTGGTGTGCCTTTTTTAATTGTTTTTTTATTGTATTAACACACGAAAGAACAAATAAACAATCGGTACAAAAAATGTTTTGACATAACATAGCACATGGAAAAGGGAAGAAAAGAAGAAGAGAAAAAAGGAGGGAGGGAATATACATATAAAAAAAATTGAATTTGTTGTGTGCATCTTGAAATAATATAAAGGTGACTCGACTCAGATTAGTGACAGATTAGCACAGGATAGTGAGAAAAAAAAACAGAAACCCCCCAAAACATCACACTAGCAATACTAATGATGACAGTAAAGTATATCTACATATTTACATCCATAAAAATGGCACAGCTTTAGTTAATAGACAGTTCTAATATTGATAAATCATGGGGAATATATAGAATATGTAATTATGGAGGAAGGTGTTAATTAACGGAAATATTAATAATTGCAGCAACAGTAATGAGGAAAAGAAAAAAACAGGAGGAAAGTAGCTAAATTTCAACAATAAATCATCACAATCTTAGTTGTCTTGTAGCATTGGCATGAATAATAATGTTAATAAACAATGAAATATATATCTAAGAAAATACTAAATGAATAAATAAATCTAACTAACATATTAATAGCCTGGTGTGCAGTTGGCATGTTGGTCTTGACACCTGATGAATGTTAGCCATAGACATGAACCCACCTGCATGCATCCAAGGTGCTTGCTTGCTGTCGCCCAGTGTGCATCAACAGCCTCTGTGGACTTGAAGAGGGGGATGCCGTCGATGTCCAGACCCGCTGGCCCCTTGAAGTCCGTGAGGATGAACTCGACGACAGAGGCCGTCTCCTGGAACACACACAGTGGAGAGTTTGGTTACCATCACTGATTTTCAGAGTGGAATTCATACGACGCACACATCGACATACCTCAACCCCTCGGGTGAGGCGCCTGACGTAGGACTTGACCTGGTGGGACTTGAGGAAGCCCACCATCTCCTCGTCCGAATACTGGGCGTACAGCTGTGGACTGCCACTCCTCACGGCCTGCACCAACAGCATCATGTCCCCCCGGTTGTAGGCCAGCACCGCCCCCGCCATGGCACTCATGAACGCCCCGTACTTGGAGTGGCTCTGCTTCAGGACCACTGAGTCCCAGCGGTGGAGCCAGTGACGGATGTCCAGGCGAACTACGGTCCCCCTCTGCGCCCAGTCATTGAACAGTGTCTCCAGGAAGGAGGAGCCACTGTCACTGGAGTTATGAAAAATAAAATCAGTGTTTTACAACATGCACGCAGGTGTTTGGATCGAGTGTTGTTTCACATTTTCATGTGAGATTTGAATTATCAAAATGACTGAATGATTAAATGATTATTAAATTATTAAATGAGATTGTTTTTTTTTTTAAACATACCGGCAGCAGTTGTTGTCTGCATATATGACCTTGGGCGCAGGAGCGTTGGAGCGCTCGAACCGGGCCACCAGACCCCGCGCCATACGGGCGTAGCACCCCTCAGACTCAGCCGCTACCACCACAGTGGTCAGAAACTGACCCCACTCATTCAGCACGCTGGTGACATACTGCATGGTTCCCCTGCCCTCTCCGTAGATCTTCTTCAGAATCTGTGGAAATAAATCACAGCAAATTAAAACACTAATCATGTGTCCAATGATGCACAATGTGATAATCAATGTAACAACCACGTACTTTTCGTGTGCCGCCGATACAAAGGATCTCGCCGGTCACACTCAGAATCTGGTTGCGGTAGACGGGCATCTTCTCCATCTCCATGATGAGGTGGGCACGCCTCAGCACGCGGGCCGACGGAAGGGGAGACTGGGGGATGGGAGGGGTGTAGGTGCCGGCAGGCTTCACAAACGACAGGATGCCCCTCTGAGATGCTGTTGCCGCTGCAGAGGAACCAGCCGTGTGGGCCTCATACAGCAGGGTCTGGTACAGGTCACGCCGCTCCATGTACCACTGGTCGTGGCCCTGCTGCAGGAGTCGCTGCACCTTGCTCATGCTGACAGCGTTGAGCCGGTCGCTCAGCAGGGTGACCACTCCTCTGTCCACAGCACGCTTCCCACACAGGATGGCTGGGAAGATGCTTCTGACGGCGGGGGCGAGGCTCATCAGGATCTTGGGACTGTAGGCTAGCCAGATGTATTGCTGCCGCCCTTGATCCTCCTTCTCCTCCTCCTCCTCGTCATCACCGTCACCGTGTGCTGCCTTCCTGAGCTTTTTGCAGTGTTGGCATTTCAGCTTCTCCGTCAGGAGGGTGTAATTGTGCGTCATGCCACACACTTGCCTGGCGTAGCTGCCGAAGCCTTTCTTCTCCAGGAATTCTCCAGGCGGCGCAGGGCAGTTGGTGTTGGGGCAGCGGATCTTGGCTTTCATCACACCGACTGGCCGCCAGAAGAAGGCCGGGGTGGAGAAGAAGGCCAGCATGCTGGGCAGCGCTCCCTTAACACACACAGGAGGTGGAGGTGGGTGGAACTCCATCTTCTCCTTCAGCAGTTTCCTCTCCACAGTCTCTCCTCTGGCATTCTTGTATTTTGACGCCCTCTCATACAGACCGTAGGTGCCGTCACACTTGAGCCACCTGATGTTGGCCGGGGCAATGCCAAGTGCTTGGGTCGACGCGGGCGGCTGTTCCCAGTACTTCTGCCAACCCTCCAGCTGGATGCCGGCAGAGGAAGAGGGAAGCAGCTGTTGGGACGCTGACGGTGGCTGACTGGTGGATGGAGCGAGCTCTCCCAAGGTGGTGAGCTGAGTGGAGACTGACATCTCCGACTCATCCAGGAAACTCTCTGTAAAACACAAGACACACACACAAACAGAAAAGACATGACATGAAGCCTATTGCTTTAAAGGAACCATAAGAATTATGTATCATCTTTATTCTAAGTTATCATTAAATGGTGCTGATATGTTACAAGACATTAAAAAATAATGTTAATTTTAAATCCTTCTATCACTGACAACCGTAATTTAGCCAGGATATTCTCATTTCAAAAACGGATTTGCAGCCCCTAAATGATGTTGTTGTTTAGATTTTGTGCTGATATTTGATGAAATCTCCCAATTGGGGGGAGGTGGAGGGTTCTAAAGTATCCAGAACTTCTGTGGATATTTTTGTTGACCTATTTTGGACATTTTTTTAGTAATTTCTTACATCGGCTACGGCTTCACATGATTGCAGTTCCAGTTTCACCCAGAATCTTACAGATGGCTCCTTTAAATCTGATGTGATAATAAATTCAACATAGCACAAACATCCAATGCAATGCATATTTCATGTACATATTAGCATGACATATATTACCTGCAGCAGCCAACAGCTCTGCGTCGCTGGCGTAGGTAGAGTCATGCTGGGCCTGCGAGTTAGCCGCAGGCACTGCTGCCTTTTTCTGCAGAAAATAAAGTATGAAACTGTAAGATACTCACACACAACTGTAAGATACTCACACACACAGCTCTGCTATGTACAACAACACCAGTGCTGACTAAAAAAAAGCATGAGCATACCTTCAACTTCTTGTCGAGGTGACAGGTGACAGAAGGGAAGTCCCGCACATACTCCAGCATGCGCTCCTTTTGCCACTTGAGCTGCTCGCTCCTCTCACCCTTCTGGCAATACTCGGCCAGCAGCCACACCACCCAGCCGACATCATTCTCGAGGAGCCATCGGAATGACTGTCCAGAATACTTCCCGAAGCTGATCACCAACTGGCCTCTCCACAGCTCCCCACCAGTCTGCTTGGCAGCAGCCTCCGCCAGTTGGGGATCCAGCCAGGTCGGGTCCACCGCCTTGCTGGAAGCCCCTGCCACAGCCGTGGCTGCATCGCTGCGCTGGAGCCGGGCCTGGCCCTGCTTGTACAGAGGGATGCTGGGGTACTGGTGGATCCTCATGTGGGCGCGTAACAGGGGCTCAGTGCTAAACAGCTTCCCACACACGCTGCAGTTGTGCATCTTTGGACCATGAAGCTTCATGTGCCGCGTCAGGTTCGACTTTTCAGTGAACTTTTTGCTGCACACGTCGCATTCATGGCTCTTGCTCTCCATCTCTATCGTTGTAATCTAGAATAATAAAACATTTCATATGAGTATTTAGTCACAATAGCCCATTATTAGCCTTCATAGTTAAAAAAAATAGATACTGATTTAAAACTGAAAGCCATTGTTATGCTCTCTCCTCCCCATTACACAATACATCACACAATACACACACACCCCTCCACAGGTGAGCTATCCATAACAATCAGCTCCAGCAAACAGGGCAGCTTTGTGATGGTTAACATACATAAATAACAAATATTATACTAGTCTAAAGGCAATTATTTGGTCATTTGTCACCTTAAACTTCCCCGTGTTAAATCAAATTGCAATATAAAACTGATGCATTATTATTATTATTATTACTATTATAATTCATGAATAAACCATTCATCAGACTGGAACAACATTAAAATTACACAACACACAGGACGCCTGCAATACACACACACACACACCCCTCCACAGGTGAGCTAAGCATGACAATCAGCTAAGACAAGATAATTATAAAGATAATGATAAGATAATTATAAAGATAATGATTAAGATAATGATAAGATAATAATAAAGATAATGATAAGATGAGCCTTATTTTTACCACAATGGGGAAATTCTCGATGTTGCAGCAGCAGTGGAGAGTTAAAAACGAGTAAAGAATGATGACAATAATATAATATAAACATATATACACAATATAAACACGGCTAAAATGTAGGCCTTTAGCCGCTAGCTTGCTATGCGCAAAACGATCGCCCCCACTTCAAATTATATCGAAATAGTACAAGCTAAAACTGTATTCCAAACAGCAAAACCCACATTTAATTGGCAATTTGTTCTGTTGTTTGTTTGTTTTGTTTGTTTTTAGTTCGTTTTCCCGAGACGATAATATGAAAAGTGCTTGATCATACGAACAAAACGAAGCCAGAAAAAGGCTGGAAAACTGGCTGGTTAAGGTCGGAATAGCCTTTTCTCAACATAATTATCAAAAATTTGTATATTTAAAAGCCCAGTCTTGAATAAACAGCTAAAAAGAAAGCGTAAATATGCGTCTTACCCGCACATCGAACCTGCCGGCCTGAAGAATAACGCTCAGTGATTGGTCTGTTGAGAGCGCTCAACATCGCTCAACCATTGGTCGGTTGAGCAGCAGATAGGAACTTGCGGGTGAATTCGGCTGGGAATACCAGGTGCTGTAAGTTTTGCTCGCTTCGAATTCAAACCTCCACAGGGGGGCGCCATCACCACTTTACTCCAAAAAATCTTTTTATCAGTGTTATTTTCAACGCACGCATGCACAAAATATATTTACACGTCACCCATTATAGCAGACATGGGCAACTGGTGGCCCACGGACTGACTTTGTGCACCCCCAACAGTAAGCGCACAAAATGATCCAGAAAATATTTACACAAAACAACTCCAAAACATACAAAATCACTATGACGTACACAAAATGAAGGCAAAAATATACAGAAGGAGTGCAAAAGTACATGTCTGAAAAACAGGAAATGAAAAAAAGACCATTTGAAAAACAATAGTAATATTAAAATTACAAAAATTGGATTTTTATTTCAATTTAACAATTAATTTTCTAATGATTTAATTTTTATAATCGTAATATCTTGAAGAATTATAAAAAATAATATTTTTTTAATTATCATTTGATTATAAAAAATGTTAAATGTATTTTTTAATCTAAATTTATGTTTGAGGACGTGCACTTATAGATTGCAATTCATTCAGATTGTGTGATGGTGTTTTAATTTGAAAATGAATATTAATTTAAAAAATTTCAAAAAATATATTTTTCTTTTAATAAAAACTAAAAACAGGTCCCACAGACCCGAACACCACACAAGGGTTAAGTAAGTGACTGCAAGTAGCCTATAGAAAAGCCTATAGAGAAAAGAAGATGGAGTTTAAAGCAGCGTCTCATTCAGCAGGTGAGTTTATTTTCTTCTTCTACTTTTTTTTTTTTTTTGCTATTTCTACAGTCTGTCTATTTTTTCTGTATCACATTCAGCTTTTTGGTGAACATTGAATGGATGGGTTTTGTATATGGTAATAAACATGCTTGTACAGATTGCTTGTTTGTGAGGTAATAACATACATGTACTGTATGTCAAATGGATTGTATAGTTATAACATTTATGTATACACATGGATTGTGTGCAAGATTATAACATGTACAGGTTTATTTACAATATGTACAGCACAAAGACATGATGGTATGAACATGTGAAAACTATGCCTGACAAATGTGAAAAATGTAGTCTGTAATTCTTGGTGTGTATTAATATTATTGCTGCTAGTGTTGTTTATCATTTATTAATGGTGTTGTTTTTCATTTGTTTCTCACTTTATCATTCATTTGTTGTTGAGTTTACCTCACATCCATGTTGTTCTGCGTGGGTGTGTATTATTATTATTATTATTATTATTATTATTATTATTATTATTATCACTAGTGTTGGTCTTAATTTACTATTATTATTATTATTATTATTCTCTTAATTTCTTTTCTTTATATGCCGCTCTTTGACTTTTTAATTGCTCTACTGGGATGATTAAAGTTTTTTCAGATTCTGATTCTGAATCTGAAAATCATTTGAAAGTTTAATGTTTTTCAGCTTCCGTTAAGAGACCTGGGTTGGATCCACTGTTGCCTGTCCTGTGCATTCTGGACACAAGTGTTCCACACGACAGGCAGCAGTGTATACTGAAACCAACAAAGGAGGCTAAGACATGCCAGTCATTGAGACCGTCTGAATCAAACGAGGACACTCGACTGAGGGATCCCAATACAGCTTGTGAGGAAGGTAATATCTTTGCATTACTATCACACAAGCCCTGACACATATCCATAAAGATATGTTTCCACCTGATCCATCCTGTGGGCTGTGCACTAGAAGTTCCTGCCTACGTACAGTATTAACCAATCTATTGTCTAACATTTCATCCAAAAAAAGATGCCAGATTTTTACAACAACACTATCAGAAAAGCAGTATCTGGGGCAGCACATAATCCCATTTGGGAAATAATGTGGCAAAACTTTTAAGTGTCTGGTAGAAAATGACGTGGGATACGTTAAATTGTAAGTGTTTTTCACGAAAGAGAATCAAATACTTTGTATACTTTGTTTTTCTTGAATTAATTGTCAAGTTCTGTTTGCTGTAGTCTAGTAGACCGTCACATAAAAGAGAGCCAGGAACCAGGCAGGAAAGCACAAAATAACGAATGGGTGAAAAACAATTGGGTGAAGGATTCCCTGCTCCAATTTGTTAAATTAATCCCCCAAGTCTCCTGTCACCTGGAGGTGAATGTGGACAGAGCCATTTATGGCCAGGGTCGCTTCAAGTCCTTCACCTTTCAGGAAATGTGGCAGTGGTACAGCCTCCACAAGTGCCTTCAAGCTGACCCTCAAGCTGGAAGTGACCATGAGAGGAAGATGGCCCAGGAGGCTTTCTGCTCTGTGCGTCAGTGGCTGGTGATGAAGGAGGACGACATCAGCACAAAGACCATGAAGCGCTTCAGGTTGTACATCCTCAACAAAGAGAAAAAAGAGAAAGAGGTAGGTTAAGGTGATGTAACTAATAAGCAGAGTGCCTTTTATAAGATAAGATTTAAGACTATACTTAATCAGAATCAAAATCAGCTTCATTGTGCTCACACACACACACACACACACACACACACACACACACACACACACACACACACACACACACACACACACACACACACACACAAGGACCTTTACTTCAGTAAACCGTGCTCTCTATGAACAAAGGTATGACATTACATATCAACATTAAACACAAAACAAGCAGAGACCAAAATGTACAAGACTAAATAATAGAATAGTGCAGTGGTGAGTAGTGCAAAAGATGCTGAAGTAACTTGGTAATAAAGATGTTTGACATATAGGATGATTTACACAAGGTAGAGTTTTACAGTATTTACATTGAAGGTATGCATAAATTGATCATTTTGATTAAATAATATATACAGTCTATATTCATACATACATACATACATACACACACTGAGCCAGCTCTGACACTGTGACTGTTTAGTGTAACAAACTGTACTTTACAGAAATCTCTCCAGAAAGTGACCCCGGCTGCAGCAACAGCATCGTCACAGACAGTAACACCTCCTGCAGTTACAACTTCCTCCAGCTCCTCAGTCTCCAAAGCTGACGACTCTTGGACAGATGATGCTTTGCTGGTTGAAGCTCTCACCACTTATGAAAGTAAATCCTTTTTTTATTGATTGATATTTTAAAATGATGTAATTCAAATTGTGTGTAGAATTTCAAATATATTATAAATGAAACTGTAAATCTGTTTGGAAAAACACAACCTAAAAAAACATTTGAAGATGGTTGAAGCTCATATTATTGTCATAGTTTTATTTCTGCCTGGATATGGATTAGTGGCTTCATAACCTTGTCCCTCATTTTCTTCCAGCTGCTGTTGAGAAAGAGGCTCAGCCAGACCTTCCACAGACCGCTCAACCAGACCCCTCAGAGACCCCATTTCACCATCACCAGTATGGACATAGTTCATAGATCAATCACACCAAGCCTATCAACATACATGTTTATACGAATACTCTAATCTTTTGAAGGCACCTCTTTCAGCTCCTGGTGGTGAAGTGACAGTTGCAGATTCAGAGCCAAGTGAAGGCACTGTGTCCCCTGCAACACAAGTTGCTCAATCTGAAGTAATACATTACAGTACAATACAATACAGTTTAATGTACCCACAGCTCTGGTTGGTTAATGAAGGATTTGTCTTTGTTAAAACACCAGGTGTGATTTGAGGGCTGCCATAAAATGTGGGAGTCTGACCTCCATGGGCTTCCCAGTGCAGACATCAAGTGGCTGAAAGATGATTCAGAGAAAGGGCTTATCCAGAAGATAATGTCTTACGAGGACACACATGGAAAGGTCAGGAAAAGGATGGTCCTCAAGGATGATAGGATGTGATTTCATCCCCCTGAGAGTCCCGGAGTGGTGGTGGGTGGAGTGCCCTCAGAAGACTGCTTTTTTTCGCAGCCGTTTGTTCTTTTGGAGACCTGTCGGTGTGTGGGGTTACAGCCTTCGCTGTCCCAGGACGGATTGCCCTGCACAAGGTGACAGCAAGGCTTTTCTTTACCGCTGTGGCTATTCCAAAACAGTGAGACATATCTGCGAGATGTCTGGCTGGTACTCTATGCTGACAGAGGTCCTGGCCTGTAATGAATGCCGGAAAGCTGCCAAGGAGTCAGCAACACTTTCTATTGGTCGCTTTTTGGCATGGGATGCAGCCATTCTCAAACAGCCTAGTCCAGCTCATCAAGCCATGTTCCCAGCAGTTTTAACACGGATGTAAGTGTCTAATTTATTTCCAAATACTTTGAATTCACATAAAAACAACAAAACAACATAGTTTCACTGACATCACATGATTGTGTGCTGTCATCTCAGGCGCGGGGTGGACAAGCAGATCATTCGGTTAATGAGGGATCGCACTGTGGGCAACACCATGGCCAAGGTCTGGAGGCAGGTCCAGGAGAGCCACTGTGAGGATTACCTGCACAGAAAAGACCTCTACACCACCCTCCTTAGCCAGCTCAACAAACCTGGTGGGATCATAAGTAAGTCATATTAGACATACAAACAAATGTATATTTTTCACCTGCTGTCCTTAGTCAGGTTAAAATAAATACAACAGGAGGCCATAATGTAACATGAATGTGCGACCTCTGCTGGATCTCTGAAAACACTACAAGTGAGCAGGAGAGAATAAATTAATACTTACTTTAGTGACATACTGCTACAGTTTAGTCTAAAGAAACAATGTTTATATATTTGTATGTCTCTGTATCTGTGTGTAATATTAACATCCACCTCTGCCTCCAGGAACACTCAGCCATCAGTTTCAGCGTCCTCCAACAAGAAGGGAACTGCCGTCACCTCAGCTGCTGAGGAAAGCCTTCCTCATTTCTGAAGTAGAGAACATCGAGGACTACCGCACTCAGATCATGTCCACTTTTGGCAAAGTCCTCAAATATGACTCCACCAGGAAGGTAACTTTGACACAGTAACATGTTTTATTTAAATGTTTTAGTGTCAGGAAAAATCTAATTGAGATTAAGAATCTACTGTACAAGAGTGTCCTGGCCAAGACAGGCAGAAGCAGCACGCTTCAACAAAGTAACAGATTATTATAAAACACAGATCAAAATATCAATGATCACAGAGTAAAAAGTCATTACTCAAAACATCTACAACCTTGTGCATCTTCCTCCTACACCATCAATGTACTTTTAAAAATGATTTAAAAGCAGATAAGCCTAGAAACTAATTTTCCCCATTCAAAGACACACTTTGGGGACGGATAGCAATAATGCATTTTTTGTCTATGACGCAGAGCAAAGACTGTGGCTTACAGCACTTTTTACACCAACAAATTCCGTAAGTATGAGAAAAGCAGTTTAATTTATCCTTATAGATATAGAAAAAAATGTCTCAATGTGCTTGTAGGAGCTGTAAAGAGTTTGGTTGTTTCTCACCTGTTTATAAATGAGGTTCATGCATGTGAATGGTATTGTGCATGCACTCAGAGTATTCACGCTTCTGCATCATGTTGATTGGGTGTGGCACTGTGGGAGTAGTTTCTATTAGTACGTGCGCTCACCTGGGGGTGTTTTTGTTTGCATCATGCTGGTTGAGTGAGCTTGGGAGAGCTACTTTCTGTTGACTGCATCATCCTGTGATCCATCAAAAATCTGCACTGTCATGAGATATCTGTAAGGCAACCATCTGTGCAATTTTTTGGCGTGCGTGTCATCACCGTTATATCCCTCCTTGCTTAGCCTACCTTGGCGTGGAAAAACTGGCTTTTGGTCCATATGCCACAACAGTGCTTCATATAATATAATAATAAATACTGGAATACAAAACAATATTGTCATTATGAAAATAATTGTAGAAAAAAGATTATTACAGAAAGATTTTGTTTAATTGTACAAGAAACTCGCTGGCGAGGGAAAGGGCAGAGCGGACTGGTGCACCAACGTGGCCAATGAACTCGGTCAGATCCTCATGTCGGTCCTCACTTGCGAAGAGTCTCTGGACAAAATCAGGCCGATGGCTGACGGTCTCATGGCCAGGTACAAGCGAGCAGGGGAGGCACCTCCTGAGTTGATGTATGTGGACCGCGGCTGCTGTCATGTGCATGGTGTATCGTCCCTGGAGAAGCTCCTCAGAGAGTGGGCCGAGTGTGGAATGATGGTCCGGCTGGACATCTTCCACTGGATCAAAAGGTTTGATGCTGCAATACGGACGGATCACCATGCAAAGTATGCACTCTTTAAGTCTGCCCTCTCTGCTGCGGTCTTCTCATATATTAAAGATGACATGGCATTGTTCATCCAAGCCATACGTGCAGGGCATCCTACAAAGTTTGATCATCTGACTGATGCTCAGGTCATTGACTGGCACGTGGGCAAATATGATCTCATACATTTTGTCAGGAGGATCACAGTTGGAGCCCAAGAGACCTTTGTGCGTGTTGAGCGTGTCATTGACATCCTGAAGGGAGCGGCTGGGATGGACGAGAACCAAGTCCATCTGTTCAAAGATCCATCAGCCATCGACCGGGTCTGGGGGAACCAGCAGAGACACCTGGAATGCATACAGGATCCACCAGGGAGAGACATGTATACCATTGTCAAGTACGTCACACGTAACGATGTGCGCCTGCCATACTACATCACAGTGAGAGGAAGCAACAGCCTGGAGGGCTTTCACTCCTTCCTGCCGAGCATGATTCCTGGGCCTCGTTGTGCCGCCGTCCCCTTCCAGGTCTATCTCCTCAGTTGCAATGCACGCTGGAACTCTGACAGGGACTCAGCGAATGTTAAAGGAAGAAAGGGGAGGAAAAACAGGGTGTATGTGTCTCCTCTGACACACCGCCTGAATGAGAGGTGCCAGGAGTTGTTTGGCGAGTTAGAGGAGGTCAATTACAGACATCCTGTTCCTGCTGGGGACGAGCGGATTGGCTTGGAGTATTTGTTTTCCCAGTCGTCTGAACCTTTTTGCACTTCTAAGCATTACGCTCAGAGCAAAGAGACTCTTCTAGTGGCCCAAATCATCTCCCTGGATACCAGCATGTAGAACAGCTGAGCAGGGTTCTTGTTGAGATTGCTTTGGAAGAGGGAAAGCTTGCTCTCAGTGAATCTACAAGACGGAGCGTTGTCAGCGCCTGGAACAAGCTTGACCTCCATGATCGCAGCATCAGGAGTTTTGACAGCCTGTACTCGGCACGCTGGGGTAACGCACCAACGGTGAGCCGTCTGAGCCTTCTTTGGTGCAAAAGCTAAAGTTCAGTAAGCGTTACTCAGCCGCTCACGTGGTGGACACCAGAAAGAACCGCCTGATGTACTGCATCATTAAACAGCTGTGGCTTCATCCTGGCTGTGGCACAAAGGCTCGTGGGTCCCCGCTCAAGCATGAGATCACTAAACTGTATCAGCGGGTGCAGCAGAGAGTGACAGTGGACGACCCTGAACTCAGCAAACTTGGGATTCCCCTCCTGAAAATCAACACAAAATGTGTTGCTGAGTACATCAAGAGACAGGAGGCTCTGTCAGCCGTAAATGTCACAGACCAAGGTTCTGCTATCCTCCGTCGAAAGCAGAGTATGTCCAGTGCCAGCCCACCCCCCACAGCAGAGCTCCCAGATCAAAGACCGCGCACCAGTCGACCTCAAGTCCAGTATGAGGTCACGCCGTCTATGGCGGGAACGAGGAATCGCAAACTGAGGCTTGCTACTGCAGTCCATCCTCAGCAGTCACTAGCACCTCAGATCATTTCCACAGCAGCAGGACTCCAGTCCACCTCCCTGTTAAGTCAGCCCATCACAACTGCACACCTGCCATTACCTCCAGCTCTTTACCCCCAGCAACAGCAGCCATCTTTTTTGTTGTCACAACCGCTTTCCTCAGCCAGCTCCCCGGCTAGATCAACTTTGTATAAAAGAAAGAGAGCTGAGCGTGGCGGCACAAACCTTCAGGCAGTGAAACTCTACACGTGTGTGCTTTGCGGCCAGTCCACTCAAGGACACGCAAAATACAAGAAAAAAATTTACTGTACAAAAACCATGTCATCTACCTCCAGAGGACTGAGTGGCAAGACTTTTGAAACACTTGCAGACTTTAAAAAGGCAATGGACGAGTTTTTGGCCTCGCAGTCCCAGACATTATTATTGTTTCATTATTATTATTTATTTCTAGCATGTTTCTTTAACTGGTTGTTTTACAATTATAGGTATTTTTATTGGTATTATTATTTTGGAGAATTGTGTTGTCATGTTTATAATATATATAACTAAATAATATACAATATATATTTATAATAAAATAAATATTATACATAATATAATATATATAATATTAAAATAACATAACATAACATAAAAAAAAAAAATCTCTTCCTCACCCTCCGCGGGCGGTCTATTATTTTTCTTTCTCCAAGCTTGGGTCCTCTACCAGAGGCCTGGGAGCTTGAGGGTTCTGCGCAGTATCTTTGCTGTTCCTGGACCGAGATGTCTGATGTATTTCCTGGGATCTGCTGGAGCCACTCCTCCAGTTTGGGGGTCACTGCCCCGAGTGCCCCAATGACCACGGGCACCACTGATGCCTTCACCCTCCAGGTTTTCTCCAACTCTTCTCTGAGCCCCTGGTATTTCTCTAGTTTCTCATGTTCCTTTTTCCTGATGTTGAAGTCGCTTGGTATTGCTATGTCGACCACAACGGCTTTCCTCTGCTCTTTGTCCACCACCACAATACATATATATATTGTCAAAAACCACAGTAAATGAATGCCAATGTAGCAGTCTCACAGGTGCCCACTAGATGGAGGCACCAGGGGAGAAGAAGCCACACCCAAGAGAGAGACTACTAACAGGCACACCTGTGCAGCACCTGCTGTGCTCCATGCTGTTGCTCATGCGTCCTTTGGTTGTTACAAATGTAAGTAACCTGCAACCAAATGTTGTATATTGTTTAACC
Source organism: Gouania willdenowi (assembly GCF_900634775.1). Classification (NCBI taxonomy): domain Eukaryota; kingdom Metazoa; phylum Chordata; class Actinopteri; order Blenniiformes; family Gobiesocidae; genus Gouania; species Gouania willdenowi. The sequence continues at coordinate 15,462 of NW_021145259.1, forward strand.
TTGTGTATTATATATTGTTTAACCTTGTGTATTATATATTGTTTAACCTTGTGTATTATATATTGTTTAACCTTGTGTATTATATATTGTTTAACCTTGTGTATTATATATTGTTTAATATTACTGAATGGAATATACCTTGCCTTGCAGAACCATGTGGCAACAACTTTGGAGATTAAACTACTGTAAACTGCATTAACTGTTTCCTGATGGTCTGTGGCTCCAGTAAGAACATTTATACATAACATAGACGTACCACAGTTTGAGAATCACTGCAACTCCAGCTACACTTCACCTTGCTCCAGGAAAGTGCTTTTCTTTCAGCCTCATATTTTCTCACTCATGTGTGAATGGGCTACAGATAACTTTGAGCTGGGCATTGTTAAAAGCTCACTAACCCACTCCTAACCATTGTGTGATTGTGCAGCAGCACCGATCCCGACCTCTGACCTGTCTCTCTCTTCCTGGAAGCTATAACCGAGCTGACAAAGCCATACTAACAATTCATTTAGTTAGTTAACTAACCCTAACACCCCTTCTCTTTCAACTAGTTTTAATTTATTTTATTTTACTTTGTTTGTGTTTTGTTTTGTTTTCCCCTCTTTTCTTCTGTTCAGGTACCAACCGATCCCAAGAGAGGTTGCCAGGTGTTTGGAGACTACCCTTCCTCTGACAACAACCGATCATCTGCACGATATTCGGCCTGATGACTGCTTGATCATCTACAATGCTGACCAGAGGTGGATCAACCAGAGGTGGACCGGCCCTTTCCAAGTTCAGCTGACGACCCACACGGCAGTGAAGGTCGTGGAGTGGGTGACATGGATCCAAGCAGACGATTGTCGACACCAGCTAATGCTAACACGGGCTGAACGAACAACAAAGGGGGAACCGACAAGGCCACTGAGTGGGGCGGTGCAGTAACAACTACGCCGTCTAAACTGGCTTCTCAGGTGCGGTGTACAAAGAAGCGTTCCTTTGCCTTGTGGGATCACAGGAGCTGATCCTTTTTCATGAGACACACACTCAGTTGGAAAAAACGTTCTAAAACGAGAGCCTAGATCAAGCCCTGAGGACCCTGCCGACTTGGGACTTTTGTTCTTACTTTGCTTTGTTTATAAGCCACACCCATGGAAGGCTTATAGCTAGGTGGAGGGTGGACAACCTCACACCTGGCTGCAAGATGATACAGTCACAAGCCCTTCTGCTGTGATTGAGGAAAACACTCATTCTTCACTCATGATGCCGCCAATCAAGTGGGGTGGTTCTAACCATGGTTCCACTATTCTTCTGGCTATTGGTGACCCCAGTTACCAATGGGACCACTGAGCTCAGTCAATGAATGTGAGTGATGTCCTTGATATAAATTGGGATTTTTGCTTATTGAGATGGTAGTAGAGGTTTTGATGTTTGATGATTCATGTCATTGATGATAATGATGACGTTTTTAAAGGTTTTTGCTTATTTCCACATTTTTGTTGCTCTCACAGATACGTATGTCTGTCTCACAAAAAAAGAATATATCCAATGTATGACAATAACAATGCTAATGGTTTACCCTGACAGACAGCAAAGGTGGATCCAAGGTTATTCTACTGGAATATAATAATTTTGTTTCTTGATTTGGTCGTTGATGGCAACCAAAAGTGAGGAATTGTTATTGTTATGGTGACTTTTTGGTCGCTTGCCCTTCCGACAGGATGGAAGACCTTTTTTTGTACTCTTTTTCATTTAGTTTATAATAGACCTTTTTTTATAAAATCATCATGCTTTGACTGTACTTCATCATTCAACCAGAGCACAAATTATGTTTCCAAATGAGGGCAACTGCAAATTTGCCGTGACAATACGTTCTGGAAGTCTCTTGTCAGCCAGTCCAACGACTATCCTGTCTCGGATCAGCTCATCATGCAATTGTCCATAATTACAATGTTCTGCTAGTGCATGCAGGGCAGTGACAAATGCATCTACAGTCTCATTTGGCTCTTGTTTCCGCATGTTGAAGCGTGCTCTTTTGTAAACAATATACTTCTGAACTATGAAAAAGTTTTGAAAGCCCTCCTTCACTTTAGCATATTCATGTTGATCGGCATCGTTTAGCTTCATCCCTCTCCCATGCAGTAAATTAAGGTATTAACCTGGTTTTCTTCTGAGTTTGAAGACAGATTTCTTGCTTGCCTGAACCTTTCAAACTTCTGGATCCACTTTGTCCACTCGTTTGGATGGGAGAAGTCGAAGGCCTCCGGTGGTTGGATGCTGAATGTAGCACTGGGTGCGCTAGCCCTCCTGGTAACGCCGACCCGGCCCTGCTCGTCCTCACCGTCACTTGCCATAGCGATGATTTCTCCTCTCTATCTGCTGAAGGCTGTGATGGAACCTTGGTTTAGGTGCATCCCACTTCTGACACCATGTGCGTCTTCTATTCTTTGGAGGAATGTGTACAAGAGTCGGACTGCGTGTCATCACTTAGGTACTTTATTTTTTTTACACACCGCACCCCGTGACTCTACACACACACACTCTATTGATTGATCCCAACAACAGCTCAAGGTAAAGTTCAATATCAACAAGGGAATTGTAAAACAATTACACCACAAATACAGTAATAAAATAAATGTGAGAGGGAATCTGGTTCGTTATTACAAAAGCTGCATTTATTGTCGGTGTCTATAAATTTGGAGAAATCCAAATTGGATGGAAAAATATTGTTTAAGATTTTCTTTAATTCTGTTATTAAAACAAAATTCTTAAGGCAGTGTCCAAGCCTTTTCCCAATTAATGTTTGTAAAAATGTTTCCCCAAAAGGCCTTTTTTCTTGGAGATATTTTCCACTTTTCATGAAATGTATTCCGTATATGTTTGTTTGTGCACTTTCAGTCCATGATATTTAAACCATTTACCATTAGAAGACGTTCCACTCTTAGGGTTTCTTGAAACTGAAGATGACTTTTCATTAAAAGGAATAAATCATCAGGAATAACTTTGGTTACAATGTTAAATTCTTTGCTAGTAACAGGGAATGATTTGATTAGTAGGAAACGCTTATAGCTTAGTAATGCTCCTTCAGAGTCAAAGAGATCACTTATAGAAATAACACCTCAATCAACCCAGTTTTGTCTAAATATTGTTTTCCTTCTGATCGTAATGTTTTCATTATTCCAAATTATAGATTTGTGTGGGGAGAAATTGTGAGAGTAACATATTTTCCAAGCTAGAAGAGGCTGTTGATAAAATTTACATATTTTGAATGGTAATTTGGCTATATTGTAATTACAAGTGAGTAGAAAACAAAGACCACCAAGATTGTTAAATATATTATTTGGAATAAAATACCAGATAGAATTAGGAGCTTTGAGACATTCCTTTATCTATTTAATCTTAAAAGTATCGTTCAAATCAACAAAATGTATCAGTTCAAAACCCCCTTCTTTCCTGGATCCTGAAAGTTTATCTTTTTTTAAATCGTGCTTTTTATTTTTCCGAGTAAAGTTGATAAATATTTTGTTAATTTCTTTAGACGTTGATTCCTGAACAAATAGAGATAAAGCAGGATATATTAGTCTAGAGATACCTTCAGCTTTCATTAAGAAAATTCTTCCAAACATTATCAAATCACGTTGGAGCCACATGTTCATAATATTTTGTTTTCTTAAGTCGTGGAAGAAAGTTTTGTTGTTGTCTAGTTTTCACGTTTTTTGTGATTGACAGTTTTCTTGAATGGTATATTACATACATTCTCACTCTCTGTATCATGTATGGATAATATTTCACATTTACCTATGTTGAGTTGTAAGCCTGATGCTTTGGAAAATGTTTTAATTAATTGTATTGCTGGTTCAATGTGGTGTTTATCTTTTAAAAACAAAACCGTATCATCCGCCAATTGCGTAGTTCAAATTTCTTTTTGAATTATTGATAAACCTTTAATTTTAGAGCTGTTTAAAATTTGTAATGAAAGGAATTCTGTTGCGATTAGTAAAAGAATTGGTGAAATTGGACAACCTTGACGAACAGATCTATTAACAGGGAATCTTTTGGAAGTGCTCGGGTAAATCATTAAGTTACTATTGTTATCTTTGTAAAGCATTTTAACAATTGAAATGAAACTTCCCCCAAAACCCATGAGATCTAAAATCTTGTATATAAATGGATGTTCCAGAGTGTCAAATACTTTGTAGAAGTTTAGAAAAACTATAACTACCTCTGAGTCCACATGTTCAGAATAATCAAGCAAATCCAAGATTAGTCTAATGTTATTACTTATGTGTTGATTTGACATAAAACCTGTCTGTGTTTCATTCATGATTTCGCCAAGATCTCTTTTTATGTGTCTGGCAAAAACAAGTGAGAATTATGTATAATCAATATTTAGGAGAGTAATTGGCCTCCAATGTTCTATGCATAAAGAATCATTGTTTGGTTTGGGAATCAAGCTTATTAATCCTTGTTTCAGAGTGGCTGTCATTTCTTGATTAGCAATGCAATCTTTGTACATATTCATTAATGGGAATTCAATAATCTCCCAGAAAAATAGATAAAACTCTGTGACTAAACCATCAATTCCAGGATATTTACCTTTTTTCTAATGTTTTAGGGCTTCAATAAGTTCAAAGTTCGAGAGAGGTTTATCACAATTCTTCTTGAAATGATCTGAAATAGTAGGGATAAATTCTTTGATTGTATTAAAAAACTTCCTCACAGTGTTCTGAATTGAATTTAGATTCATATATTTTTTTATAGAATGAACAAACATATTCTGAAATGTCTTTAGGATTAGTGTTTAAGTTGTCGTTAATTTTAGTGCCGACATATTCATTCTTTTTTATCACGTTTTTCAAGTGCAAAGAAATAAGTCGAATTTTGTTCTCCATTTTCCAGCCATTTAGCTCTAGATCGTTTATAATTTGACTGCATCATTATATAATTTATCCATTTCTTTTTAGAGTTGTAATTTTTTTGTTTGCTCTCTTATAGAAAGATTCTCTTTATCTAATAAGGGCTTTAAACTATCCATAACTCCTCTTTCTTTTGCATTGTTAATTTTCTTTATTTCTTTGCTACGATGAATAGCAGTTTCTCTAATTTTGAATTTGAAATACTCCCATTTTTGAATATTATTTAACTTTTCATTATTGAAAATATTTAGTGCATTTTGTTTCACAAAGTGTTGAAAGATTGTATCTTTAAGTAAGTTTTTATTTAGCTTCCAGTATCCTCTTAGATTATTATTGTTATCTTTGGAACCAGAAACGAGAATCAAAATCATTTTGTGATCAGATAATGGAGCATGTAAATGTGAAACCTCAGATATAAATTGTATACAAGATGAAGATGTTAACCATGAGTTTATTCTAGAGTGTTGAGTGTGTCTAGCATTACACCAGGTAAATTCCTTACAGCTAGGGTTAAAAAACTCAATGTCATTCGCGATGTCTGTCACAAGAAGTTTTTCAGTTTGGTAAAATGTAGCTTTAATACAGAAGTTTTGAGAGTTTTTTTTCCAGGATTCTATCTATTGAATCATTTGGAGCATCATTATAGTCACCTCCAATAATTAGTTCTGCATCCTTATGTTTTCCTTGTTGATACTCAATTTTGGAATAAATCTGATAAAACATATTTTTAGCTTGAGTTACTCCATTGTGACCATATACATTGCATAGTATGAAAAGAGAATTGTCTAGTTTGAATACAGTTATAATCCATCTGCCATCTTTTGCCATGAGTTTCCAAGACATTACCAGTAAATTTATTAAACAAGAGACTTTCCTGCTGGGATCACGTGATCCCTGGACTGCGATGCCAGCGTAGTGTCTATCTCTGCCTAGCATAGTCATTTTTTTTCAATAATCCGATATTATACAACAAATACTTCAACGTCCATCTCATCATGAGTACTTCCTCAACCAAAGACGCTTGGAAAAGGGAGGCTGAACAGTCGCCTATAAAGAAAAACTAAAGAATCTGCCATCTCGAAGGAAGAACTGGATGCAGCCATTGCTAACGGCATTAAGCTCCCGCTCGAAGATCAACGCGGTGTACTGGATTCAGCTGTTGCCTCCGCCATTAGGGATGCTGTGGATTCGATCCTGGTACCAGCTTTACATGACATGCGAACAGAAATACAAAAGACTGCTGAAGCCGTGAATGGCTTTACCAATGAACTCGATAAAGTGAGCAAGTCTGCTAAGAGGACCCAGGACCAAATGGATGCTGTGCAGGCCGCTGCATGGGAATATAGGCGTTCGCTAAGCGAGCTAAAGTTGCAGCTTGACCTCCTTACCACAAAGTTGACGGACCTGGAGGACAGGGGGCGAAGGAATAACATAAGGCTGGTTGGCTTACCAGAATCAGTGGAGGGTTCTGATGCAGTTGGCTACCTGAAAAAGAATCTATCTAAATGGATCCCTTCGTTGGATGGCCGTGACATCGATATTGAACGGGCGCATCAGGTATATGACGGAGGCCAGGCTAATTCCAACAAACCACGAACTCTCATCTTCAGACTGCTCCGTTGGCAGGACAGAGCGGCAATCCTTAACGGTGCACGGAATGTCTTCCCAGTGAAGTATAAATTCAACGGAGCCACCCCGAAAATAACCGCTGGCTCCGCTACTCTTCTGTTTTTCCCCGACTTTAGCCCAGCAACGACAGCCAGGAGGAAGAGCTGCAGCTCTGTCCTGAAGAAGGCTAAAGAAATGGGTCTGAAGCCGTTCCTCGTTTATCCTGCATGGATTAAACTTCAGTACAAAGGTGAGAAGAGGATGTTCGACTCTCCCCAAATGGCTGAAGACTTCCTCAACTCTCTCCAACGGAGAGCCCCTGTTGCAGCGGAGTGCGAGAGTGAAGCGGTCGCCATGGTAACAATCCCAGGCCTATTAACAGTGGCCCACGCTGATCTCCAGGATGACAGAGAGGGTAACCTGACGGACATGGACGGATGAGTCTTCGAACCTTACCTGACATAAATAAGTTCTTAAAGTTTAAGCAGTTAGTGTTTAAGAAATTTTTTATTTTTATTTTTTTGGTGAGCGGGTAACATTGGAAAATGTATTATTTAATTGGCAATATTAAATATATATTTGCCAGTCCAGTACTTCTGTTCTTCTAAACAGGCTCTATTGATGGGTTAGCATTAACGTACAATCCAGATTGACTTTGCTGGTTCTAGTATTGTCGAATAAATTTATTTTTTGTGTTTAAATGACTGTGTGGCTATCTGGCACAATTTGTTGAGTTTATGTTCTTGCAGACCAACAGTTTTTTTTTTTTTGTACGGTCTGTTAGTTTTTGTATATAGTTTTCCCCACCCCCTCCTCTTTACAGACATATTTTTACTCTATAATGCAGCAGTATTTGGACAAATATACAGCATTTGGCAGGGCGATTACGCAGTTATGCTTCATCTTACGTTAGCACTAATACATCTTGGTAGCTGAATAATTTGTGTACTCGTGTATTAAATATATTATCACTTAATGTGAAAAACTCGTGTTCTTGAGTACTTACACCATAGAAAGACACGTCACTGGAAATGATGGGAAAGGAAGACTTGCTTTTGCCCGTGTTAACATTCTTAATCATAAATTAGCTTTTACATCCATATATTGTCCAAATGAGCCTGATAGACCTTTTTATTTTCATTGGAAACACACTATTAGA
>NW_021145260.1:0-25653 GCF_900634775.1 Gouania willdenowi
GCTCAATTCCAATGTTTCCTCAATTTACAATTTATATCTTGGAATAAAACAAAGTAATGATCACATGTTAAATGTGTCACATTAAAATTAATAAATACTTGTTCCTGTTGATTTGAGGCCAGTGAAATATGGGCCTGTCATAATACATAATAATAATAATAATAATAATAATAATAATATGTAGCTTTACGTGCAGTGAGACATTCCGTTATAGTTTCTGATGTAAATATTATATGCCGCTAACACACACACACACACACACACACACACACAGTATAAAATGATAGAATTCAGACTAAATGTTAAAATGAACAAATTTAAAATGAGCTTTTATGACAAAGTCGTTCCAAAGATCGTTCAATATCAACTCATTCACACAAGATTATGACTTAATATGTAAACACATTTAGAATAAAACAAGCAGTATTTACTCACAGGATTCTGGAAAATCACAAAATTAGTCATTAAAGTTGACATTATTATAATTAGAAACTCACTTTGGTCTCAAACGTTGCTCACTGATGACATCTGCTGGTCAACGTTAATCAATATTATTAAAGCTACTTTAGTCGTTTCTGACGGTGCACGAGGAGATTCTGTAGAATGGTGGAGATTCTGCAGCTTTCATCTTAGCCTGAGTTGCTATAACAACCTGTCAACATTGAGCTTCTATTTTAGCCTGAGTTGCCATGACAACCTGTCAACATTGAGCTTCCATTTTAGCCTGAGTTGCCATGACAACCTATCAACATTGATCCTCCATTTTAGCCTGAGTTGCCATGACAACCTGTCAACATTGATCTGTTTGAAGCTGCCTTTTGTGATTAAATGTGTGTCATATTAACATAGGAAGATCAAATATATTAAATTAAATAATGCAAACACACATTTTACTCCTCATGGTGGATATATGTATAGACTGTTACATCAGGCATTATTACTACCAATGAGGGAGCGTCTTATACAACAATAGAAAACTAATGAACATTTTACTCACCAGGGGGCGCTGTTGGCCAAAAACTTACATACTATAATATTTTCCTTGTATTTTTCATTGTCAAAAGATTCCCTTGATAAACTATTCAAAACAATGCAATTTAACTAAAAATAATCTTGAATGAAATAAACAAAGGAATAATACAAATGAAGAAACCTATTAATTTAAATTCTGGTTCTATAGTAAACAATTCAAAACTGCATAATAATTCTTTTTCTTTTTAAAAGTGCAACTAAAAATGTATTTTGTGCCTTAACAATTGGACTTTTAAAAAAAAAAAAAAGTCATTTTACTGTATTTACGTCAGATATTTGTTTAGACCAGCAGAGGGCGCTGGTAACCCAGTGGTCGGTTGGCATGTAGTTATTCCACCAGTGAAGAAGAGAAGCTATGCTAGCAGACAGAGCTAATAGAAAAACGTGACTTACAGATATTCACGTAATATTACAGATATTCTTTCGGTGCTAAAGGGGTAAAGAATCATTTATGAGCATGTTTAACAGTAAATGGCGGCCAGATTCCGCCCGTCATGTCCGCTTCTAGAAGGATTAATATAAAGCGCCCTCTGCTGTTTAAAAAAACTGCGATTCAATTTTCAGAGCATCGATGTGAACTGTGGTACCTATGCATCGATTTTTAACTGCCTTACGATTAATCGTTACATCCCTAATGCACATGCATATTTTATTTGTTTATTGGATTCTTCATATTTAAGAACTTATTTTCTATAAATAGTACTAACTTATCCACAGTAATATCACTGATATCTTCATGTCTGTTTGATCCCCATTATTAGTGTTTTACTCTGTACGTCCTCACTGCCTCCCCTGCCCTGTGGTCTTCACTACAGATTAATCGTAAGGTAGTTAAAAATCGATTCATAGGTATCACAGTTCACATCGATACTCTAAAAATTGAATCGCAGTACTTTTTTTAAACAGCAGAGGGAGCTATATATTTATTCCTTCTCTCGTCCAGAAGTGTTGGCGGCGGGCAGAATCTGCTACTACTTTCTTCTGGCCGCTTCTACTCTTAAACATGTTCATAAATGATTCCTTACCCCTTAGCACCGAAAGAATATCTGTAATATTACGTGAATATCTGTAAAAGTCACGTTTTTCTATTAGCTCTGTCTGCTAGCATAGCATCTCTTCTTCACCGGTAGAATAACTGCATGCCAACCGACCACTGGGTTACCAGTGCCCTCTGCTGGTCAAAACAAATATCTGATGTCAATACAGTTCAATGACTGTTTTTTTTTAAAGTCCAGTTGTTAAGGCACAAAATACATTTCTAGTTGCACTTTTAAAAAGAAAAGGAACTATTGTGCAGTTTTTCATTGTTTACTATAGAACTTCATTTGTATTATTCCTTTTTTTATTTCATTCAGGACTTATTTTTAGGCAAACTGCATTGTTTTGAATAGTTTATCAAGGGATTCTTTTGACAATGAAAAACAAAAGGAAAATACTACAGTGTTTTCTAGCTTTTTCTCAAAAAAATTAAAGGAATATTTGTCAGTCATCATTTGTCTACAGTCCCATTTTGTAAAATAAATCATGAGAGAATTGTATCGTGAACCCAGTATCGTGAATCGAATCGTATCAGGAGTTGAGTGAATTGTTACATCCTTATATAATACTGTAACTAATTATTTATTACAATGAAGACAACAATATATCTCTTAAGGCATAGGGTAGTGTTTGATACATTTATTATGCAAACTATGTGTATTTATTTATTTTTTTAAGTTAATTTTTACCGGATTTACAGCAACAAATTGTGAAATTTGTGATGTTCGTTTCATCATAAAAAGATGATGTCAATGTTAATTTAAAAAGAAAAGAAAAAACATTATAAAAAATATATACAAGCCTCTGTTATGAAGAAATATATCCGGTTCTGGAGAAGGTTAAATCGTTATTTAGTGCAGTCGTTCCCAATCTTTTTTGGACAATACTTAAAACATTACCTTTAAAACGTGTGAACAAGTCCGTAACAGGTTCGTTGGTGCAGTCGCTTCTTAAAGATTCTGAATGTCAATGTTCTTTTTCTTCTGGATTCTATTCTTCAAAGCCACATTTAATGGCAAAATGATGTCATAATGACTTTGAAAAATAGAATCATCATCATAAAGTAAGCACATATTTGCCTGTGTTGCTATAGGAATAAATTAAGACAAGACTTGCAATAAAAACAAAGTTTGAAAATGATGGTGTGCAAATCTTGTTAAACTGAGGCAAACAGCTGTGTGCTTATGTTACAATACTGTAACTAATTATTTATTATAATAAAGACAACAATATATCTTTTTAGGCGTAGGGTAGTGTTTAATACATTTATAATGCAAACTACTATTATTATTTTTTTTTTTTTACGCTATTTTTTACCAGATTACATCAACAAATTGTGAAATTTTTGGCAATTGTGTGCTTTAATGTGTGCTAAATAAATAAATAAATGAAAATGAAATGGAGCCTCAGGGATCATACAATTGTTAATATCTCTAGAATCTATTGACATGTTTTAAATTGGACTTTCCTAATAATCTTGACAAAGGTTTGTGCTTTTGGCTTCACTTCAGTTCTCACTCACTTTCTCTTTTGTTCACACAGCTTGAAGAGCTCAGCACCTCCATGTGTCCTTTCCAAAAAAAAATAAATGTTACAACCACCACTCAGTCCTTCCCTCTAGTCACGGCCACCACCATTATACTTGAGCTCCACACTTGTCACCAGACTGTTTGAATGGATTTCACAACACAATAAGCTCAATATACACAACTATTACATCACATTTTTTGACTGTAATTGGTTAATCATGTAACTTTTACAACTTAAACTACCTCTTTTTTTCACTTTAGAATGACATTGCAGGATTTGATCCATAGAGATGCTCTGGCCCCTTCAACAGCCTGCAGTCTATGAAGGTGAAGGTTCTAAAGGTAAAGGAGGAGGTCACGGTGGTGTCATGGATAGTGGCTTCCTTTGTTTACAATAAAATGTTCCTGAAACTTATGTCTGATTAAAGAATCTTCTATTCAAAAAAGTCTGTCTTTACTTGAATCACAAACACTCATTGCTATGTTTTCTGCACAGCTGAACAGGTAGTAGCAGCACCAAGAATAAGGTAAATGTAGGTGAAATGAATATTATCAATATCTGTAAAAGATAAAGATTTTATGAATGCAGAGCAGTCAACTGTTTTTAGAGACAATGTTACATACATACACACTAAGCATGTGGAGATTAATCGATATGAATCGGTATCTAGATATAAACATGTGCGATGCGTGAATATGGATTCATTCAGTGGCATTGGTACAATTTACAGGTGAAATCGAGATGCATCGGTCACTGCGTGCCTGCATCGGTAAAATCCATGGTTGCATCCAACCATCCATCCATCCATCTATTTTCTGACCCGCTTGTTCCTGTTTTCAGGGTCGCAGAGCAGACATAAATGGTTATCATGACCTCTGACCTTTGTGATAATCAAAGACTAAAATAGATGGCAAGATGGCGCCTATGTTTGGCTGTGCCGCTGCCTCTCTGTTACGATGTCTGTTACAATGTCGGTTTCCTGCATCATTTCTAATAATCTCTGCCATCATATCTTTTCTGACAACCAGCAATTGTGCAGCGATGACCGGGCTAAACCGGTCTTCGCTGCACGTCAGGAGGAAGAAGGGGGGGGGGGGGGGGGGTGGTACAAAATACCCCCAGCCTGTGAGCCAGATAGCAAAATAATAGGTGACGTGCAGGAGGTAGCAGTGCACCTTTGGATGAGAGATCATCCATGCTCAGCAGAGCTAAGAGGGAGAGGAGGAAAGGCGTTTACGATACAAAAAATGGCGCTACGTACGAGAGTTGACGTTTCCAGCAGCACATAGCAGCGCACACTCGACCAGGGCATGTGTGGAACTCATGGATAGTGTGGCGATGGTGAGATAAAGCGATAAAAGAAACGGGGAAGCTAGTGACACTCTGCATCTCTGGGAGGAAGAGGAAGTTGTGTGTGTGCAGACTGACGGGGGAGAGACTTGGAGGAACGCCAAAATACAGTAAGAAATCCATTCAACTCTGACCTAGATAGCAAAATAATAATAAAAAAAAAAAATAGCTTTAAAGTCACTGACAGGTTTTTTTTTTTTTTTAGAAAAAGGCTGTTTTCTCAGCTTTTTGCTCTGAAACTGAAGATTTGTGTAAAACTTGCTCTATTCAACGGCTGACTACAAAAGAACGAAACGAGCCAGAAACAAATGTGTTTTTTTTTTTTTGATGAATCCGGTGTCAGATTTCAGATAGTCATTGTAGAAAATATTCTGTGGGTCTTTAAAATCAGTCAAAATGCTCAAAAACAGCTGGCACTGAGGGGGGTAGAAAATCTGAAAATGGCTGGCACTGAACGAGTTAAGTAAGAACAGACCATATTCATTAAGTGTTATTAAGAGACAATAACTATTCTTGTGGTACTACCACCTTATTAAGTCCATACTAAGCAAAACATATTGAGATCATAATTCATATACAACAACTTCCTTACTTATTACTAATAAGTAATAATTCTGAGGTTATTGAGGGAAAACTCTGAGTTAATGGCTTACTGTTTGTATAATATAGCCATGCAGAATAAGGCATTAATAAGTACTTAATAATGACTGACTAAGAGTCAACATGTTACTAATTAGCATGCTAATAATAACGACTTAATGGTGAATAGGTGTACCCCCCGACTCACTGCCACCTCATTCTACTCCACCTCATCCTGTGAAAACTTAATGTCGTTTCTCACCTCAAAAATCCAGAACATTCATCACCACCTCAGTCAGAACTCTCCTCTCCCCATCTCACCAGAATCCTTCCCATTTACTCGTTCCTTTTCCACTTTCCAACTCCCCCCTCCCTCTGAAATCTCAGACCTCATCCGTCAGTCCAAACATCCTCCTGTCAGTTGATCAAAGCCCCCCTCCCCTCTCTGATTCCCATCATTTCTATCATCATTATCACTGGAACCCCCCCCCCCCCCCCTACTGACTGTATCACAGAAGATCAACACTCTCTAAATCCAATAGTTTCTCCATCCAAATCAACAACTCCTCCGTCTCCTCCTCCCCACAGGTTAAGAGTCTGGGTGTCATCCTAGACAGCACTCTATCTTACAGATCTCACATCAATAGTATCACTTAGTCAGCATATTTAGACCCTCCTCCTCCATTCATCTGACCACTCCCCTAGCCCGCCTCACCTGTGATTTTATACTATGCACTCTAATGGTTTAACGATGTACTGTTAAGTGACCGGAAACGTGCTGATTTTCATATAAAATGTATTATTATTATTATTATTATTAATATTATTATTATTATTCTGCCACCTAGTGTTGATGGTTGGAAATGATGCAATACACCCTAACAACAGTGTTTTTTTGGAGGGGGGTGTCAGTGGGGGACTAGGGCTGTGTTCATGAGGATGGTGTCAGAGGGAAAGAAACTGTTTTTGTGTCTGGAGGTTCTGGTCCTGATGGACCTAAACCTCCTTCCAGAGGGGAGACATTGAAACAGTTTGTGGTCAGGGTGGGAGGGGTCGGCCTCAGAGTCCTGGAGGGAGGGCAGATTGCAGCCAATCATCTTCTCTGCTGAGTAGATGATACGCTGCAGTCTGGCCTTGGCCTTGGCCGAGGCTGCAGCGTACCAGATGGAGATGGAGGAGCAGAGGATGGACTGGATGATGGAGCTGTAGAAGTTCACCATCATCTTTGTTGGCAGACTGAACTTCTTCAGCTGCTGCAGGAAGTACATCCTCTGTTGAGCTTTTTTGATGAGGGAGCTGATGTTCAGCTCCCTCTTGAGGTCCTGGGTGATGATGGTCCCCAGGAAGCAGAAGAGCTCACTGTAGAGTCTCCCGGGGTGAGGGGGGCTGGGTTCTTCCTGAAGTCTGCTATCCTCTCCACTGTCTTTAAAGCGTTGAGCTCCAGGTTGTTCTGGCTGCACCAGGACACCAGTCGGTCTGTCTCCACCTGTAGGTGGACTCGTCTCCATCAGAGATGAGTCCGATGATGGTCGTGTCATCCACAAACTTCAGGAGTTTGACCACCTGGTGAGAGGAGGAGCAGATGTTGGTGAACAGGGAGAAGATCAGAGGAGAAAGACCACAGCCCTGAGGAGATCCAGTGCTGATGGTCCACGAAGCAGAGATGGTTTTTCCAAGCTTCACGTGCTGCTTCCTGTCAGACAGGAAGTCTGTGATCCACCTGCAGGTGGAGTAGTTATGATCATAAACAGACTATTTATTATTAATGTAGGTTTTGTTTCAGATTTATTTGAATAAAAAGTTATTTCCTCCATGTTGAGCTACTTTTTTCCTCCACCTGGTTTTACTGGATCCCAAGCTGATGATATTTGAACCAAAAACATCTGGACCAAACATGTAAATTTCAACTCACAGCATATGAAACGTAATCCTTGGTTACACATATTTAAATATACATTTCCATACAATACATCTGAACCAAATATTTCCAGTATCTGAATCAAAGGGAAAATCAGATCCTTGTGATCAGGTGCAAATGAGGAAAATCATCAAAGAAAGAAGGATATTTTCTGTTGCTATGGTGACTGGCTTATTTCAGTTTGATTTCATCAGAGAACAAAAGGTTTGAAATGTTTTCCTATCCTGACTCTCACAATGAGCAGAGAAGTGTTTTCACCTTTATTTTGATTGTTGTATTGAAGCAACAGCTCAACAGTAACACACTTTGGTCCACGGAGCAGAAGAGATAGAAACTAATCACCAGTAAATAAAGTCCAGTAAAACAAAAAGCAGGAATAAATAGTTGCTTCCTGGTAAAGATAGTAGCTCTAAAAATGGTTCCAATGATAAACTTGGTGATATTACAGCCTGTGCAGCAGTATGGGGGGGACGCATGTCCAGGTCTTAGTATCACCCGTCTGATGAAACCTGCTCCGTTTGCTGATCTCCATGTGTGTGATAAGTTCATGTGTCCGTGTTAATGTCAGCATGTTTATGCCTCCGTCCATTCCCTTTTTTCATTATATTCATGGCTAAAAACGCTCTTATTAAATAGTGTCGGCTCTATTCCGGGCCGCCATTTTGGATTATGTCATCACCCAGTGTGTCATCACCAGAAGTTGCACATGTACAGAACAACCAGAATTAACTTAAAGCGAATTTAAGTTTTGTTAACTGTTTACAAAAAAGAGGAATTATTTAATGATTTAAAAATGGAACAAACCAGCCTCCTAATTCGGAATTAAGTTCAATTTGGAATTAAATCGGGCCAGTGTTTGTGTGATTTGTGTGTGCGCCCGTGTGCGTGTGTGAGATACTTTTTTATTTTAGTTTTATCAGCCTAAGCAGTGATTAAATGTGCTTTATATATAGACTTAACTTGTACACAATGGTGGTAATAGTTTAAAGATAAAGTCTGGTCTGTAATGGAGTGAGGCTGGATTAATTACATTTAAACTGGGGTTAAAGTCATTTATCACATCTACTTAAATTTGTTTGATTTTTTTTTAAGGTACTTTGTACTTTTTGTGTTAGTGTATGTGTGTGTTTTGTTCTTTGTCCTATTAGCATACCTTAACCTAATAATGCAAATAAAACAAGTTAATTATTGAGTAGCTGTAAATTGTGCTATAATACATACTAATGCTATACTATCATTCTCATTTCATCAGAAAACATCAAAGAATGACATGAAGTAACCACAGAGAGAAGGTGTGATTAAGAACATCCTCTACATCAGAGGTCTCATTCTCTATAGAAAATAAAAGCCAGTAAATAAAGCCTCTGTGGATGCGTCCCATGGTTTCTATCGGCTATAATTGGCTAATGTCCCACTGTCCCGACGGACACTAAACGCCCCACTTTTTTCTGCTCTCTATTTCGGTACTATCTACCATCTACAAATGTCATGATGTTCATGTCATCACAAAATACATGAACATTGAGCACAAAAAGAAAGAGTAGTTCATTATCCGGTGTTGCTCAGACATTTGCAACATAATAAAATCAGATTTTAGTGTCATACATGCACATGCAGCTCTCTGTATCATTTTGTGTAACTTAATAGGACACAACTATCAGACTTTGTGTGTTTCTGTTGTTGTTTGTGTGTTTTTAAAGTTCTTTAGGGGATTTATTTTGACATTCAGTCTATTTTTCTCTCATTTTGTGTGTTTTTGTTGTTCCTTTTGCTCATTTTTCTGTCATTCTGCCAATTTGTGCTGTTCTTTTGTGCGTTGTGTCCTTTTTTTTTATTTCCTTTTGCATACAAACACTTCTTAAGAAGACTTAAATTTCCAAAAAAAAAACAAAACATTGGGAAATGATTTACAACATTTACTTTGTTTACAGATTACTTGGGTAGGTTAAGGGTACGGCAACCGTCACCTCCCATTTTAGTTTATTAAATTATTTTACTAAAACATGATAAAGCTGTTATTAAGTCATTGATTCTCAACATGTGGTTCTTTATCATTTTAATAATGATTCCCTCAGATAACCTTTAAACTCTCCATCAACTCTGTAGTGGGTCAATTCGTTGCATAGTGAGAATTGTTTTTATTAAATCAGGGGTGTCAACCTCATTTCACATCAGGGCCAGACATATAAAATATTTATCTGTAACTCTCCTTTTACAACCTAAACCTAAAACCTAAATGAATGATTTCTGATAAGTTTGACACTCTTTTGTGTGGTTTTAAGCTCCACCCTCTGAACCCATTAATGTAATCAATAATAATTACTTTTATTTAAAAAGTGCCTTTCAGGCCACTTAAAAACACTACAATAAAAACAGGATAATAAATAATATTAATTTGTAGTGTACACGTTAGTTTAGATGCATACTGTTGTTGCTGAGTCATGGTTTGAGTAGTAAATAAAATCCAAACGTTGCCATAGTTAATTATAGATGTCATAATGTGTTCAGTCTTAATTTACAGTGTTGACCAATTTATACCAAAACTTGACAAATTTTTATTGCTCACCAACTAAATGGAGTCATGATTAATTCAGTCAAAATAAATACTTTATAAACTGTTATAAAAATCAAACACCTGTGAGGTTAAAATTGATTTAGCACAAACCAATTCATCTGAATAACCTATAACATTTTTAATAAGTGGAAAAATGCTGAATCTTTAATTTTGAGAAGAATTGTAAGTTTCACGACTTGCAAAGTTTACGATTTACAAATTTTCAGAAGAATAATTAGGTGTAAACTACAAAACTAAGAGGGCAGTGTTCACCACAAACAATCATAGAAGTACTTGGATCAATTATTCACAGTCAAACTCAAGCTTTAAAGAAGGCCAGCACATGGTGCAGAACCTTCTGAATCACATTTCTCACAGCAACTGAATGAAGAGTGAAAATCCTCCTTATATCCTCCAGTCCAGCTGATTGTCAACAACTCACAGTCGTGCTCAACTCTACAGGTGCAGCAGATCTCCCTGATTGACATGATGAGCTGGACATGGCTGTGCACTTTGTACCAATCTGTAACAGTATGGTAAATCCCCCAATAGATCCCCTGGAATTATCAAACATTTTGGCCTCAGTAAAAGATAACCAACAATTTGATCTCATTTCACATTTTGTTGCTATTTTCCTGCATGGAAACATCAGTGACAGCGAAAGAATCTTGTCAAAATAATTGCAATTATGGCAAAAATTGCATTTTTTTGGACTAGACAAATGTTTTGTCAAGACCTTGATGTACTTTACCACCATGTAGACCCTTATTTGTGTAAATGTGGACAGAAAAACAGAAACAGATTTTACGTGGAGAACGATTAAAGACTCAAATTCAGCCCAAAATAATACTGAAATAAAGTACATATTAAAAATACTAGTTAATTACAGTGTTTAAGTGGATTAAATTAAAGCAGAATTAAGTGTTTAAAAGAAGGAACTATTTAATTCAGAAATAAAATAGGAATAAACCAGCCACCTAATTCAGATTTGTTTAAGTTGGGATTCAATTTGCATTAGGAATTAAATGTTTAGATGATGAAATTAAAGAGGATTTAACTTTTATTCTGAATTAAAGAGGAATTAAAGCTCAAATGTAAACGTGGCCAATGACAAAGAAAAAAAAAGTTGATTGAATAAAAAAAGTACTGAGTAATAAGGACATCAGTGGATATGTAAAATTATCCCCTAAAAATAATACTCAAGTAAAATTTCAGTACATTAACTAAATTTGTTCACACTGTATGTACTGTATATATATATATATATAAATGTCTCTGGGGTCACTGGACATTAGTGGCTGTGGTTGTTGTGGTTGATGTTGAAGCAGGGCTGGTTAGGAGAGGAGCTGTCTGTCAGTGTGTCAGCTGACAGTGCACTTATCATTTCAGTTTTGGCTCTAATTATTGATTTATAATCTTATTATTTTTTATTATTTTAATTTTATTTGTTGAAATAGAGGTTCCTGACAAAGTCAAAAAGCCTTGATCAATAAACACATTAATGTGACTCTTTTATGTATTTAAAAAGTAAAAACTAGTCGGTGCTGACACTAACACAAGACAAAGGTTAAAGTGTTCTCTGGTGGTCTACTGCCTTTATGGTTAAACACAGGCCATGACCTGTTAGTCCAGGTAAGGCTACAATAAATCTGAAAACAATACCGTAGATACCGGGTTCGATACTGCTTAATCCCAGGTTATCACAAATACAGTCACTGGTTATCACCTGTACATCACTGTAAATAAATAAAACTAAAATAAGTCTGCATTCATAACTGGACATCACGAAGCCATCAGCAGACTGTACGTTTATGCAAAACTATCATACAAACATAATTAACCAGAGATCGCCAGACACGCACACACAGACACAGACAAATCACATGCTGTGCAGTAACATCTAATTAAAAGCTGTTTTCTAGTATATACATTGGTTAAGATGGTGTTTTTTTAATGAACAGTTTCAATGGACAAGAGTAAGTCTGAGGGATGAATATAGTTTATATATACATAAATACATATATATTAAATATATATATACAGTATATATATATATATATATTAGATTTATATATATATATATATATATATATATAAATCTAACATATATATACATATATGTATATGTTATATTTATATATATATATATATATATATATATATATATATATATATACATTAAAAACACCATCTTAACCAATGTATATACTAGAAAACAGCTTTTAATTAGATGTTACTGCACAGCATTAAAGGGTTGAAAGGGTAGATATGATATTCCAAACACTGTAGTTTTTAATGCCAGATTAAAAAAGGAAATTGTTAAAAAAAAAAAAAGTAATATCTTTAATACAGAGAAAACAACCATTCACAAATCACAATAACAATAATAACTATAAATAATATCACCCCCAACAAGTATAAAATAGAAAAATTCCCAACAACAAACAGATATAAAATACTTGAAATATATACTTTTTTAAAAAACTTAAAAATATCTATTATTTACAGTTATTTACAAATTTACAAACTATTTTACAAATAGCAAATTCAGCCCTGTGATGAGAGTGGAGGAAAGAGGTTCCTCATTTCCCACTTTATTTACTTTTTGCCATAATTGCACTCCTCCAGTAAAGCCCTCCACTCATCATAGGACTGAGTCTCAGTCTCTTCACAATACCAGTTGCCAAAATACTGGTGATGTGTAGGAGGGTTCCTGTCCTTTTTGCACTTGCTGCAAACTATAGTGTCTTTCTTTTTGGTGTATTTTCTTTTAAAAATACCTGACTGCTCTGCCTCCATTTTTCTTTTCCTATACTGCTGTGTGGTGTAGGGAACCGCTTGAGGTGTTACCTGTGTCTGAAATGTTAGAGGGGAAGTAATGAAGGGTTTTGGAGGGGCAGGTGGAACAGGATGAAAAAAGAGCAATGTCTGTGGTGGTGGTGGTGGCTGAGATGGTGGCCTTCCTTTAAGTTGTGCCTGCCCAGCAGTGTTCGGTGGCAGCACAAAAGGATGAGGCTGAGCTAAAGAGCCAAATGTAAAAGTTTGTCCTTTCTGCAGGGCAGGTGGAAGTCTTGATGGAGCTGCCATTGGGGCCTGTAAAGCTGGAAGACCCTGCTTTAAAATATCCTGCTCCTGTGCCTTGCACCGCCTGCAGTACCTATGAAAACACAAAATCATTTATATGAAAACAAAAGTTTCTACATTGTAAAATGCACAAAAAATGTAATCTTGCTTTTGATGTGATTTACATAAGACAAATATGTCCCCGAGGCCTTAATCTGGAATATGTAATAAAGTTTCATAAACAACAAAAAAAAGTCTCATAATTAGTGGTCAACAAAATCAGCTGTACATAAAATATGTATATTTATATAAATCCTACTCACCACTGTGAAACTGTTGCAGCATTTACTTCAGGCAGCTGTATAGTGGTCTCGCTCATCAGCCTGGCGTTTGTGACTACGCACTCCCTGATGTTTTTGTATCACCACAGTGTATCTTGACAGCTTCTTTCCCTCACAGCGCACAGTGCTCGGGTAGATGCAAAAAGCTTGACAAAGATGGCCTCAACCACTCTGTTGCAGTCGGGCCACTGTGCAGGACTGTGAGCCCCGATGAAAGACCTGTAGTTAAAAATAATGTATGCTTTAAAAACATTACAATAATGTGTGACTTACATTATATTTACCTTTTTTTTTACATAACCCAGATATTGTGTTTTCCTAGTTTAATTCACCTTTTGGTGCTCTCCACACCTGGAGCCACAATCTTCTTCGTAGCCCGGAATCGTCCCTTGCTCAGGCTGGTCTGGTGTCGAGCTGGGTAGACAGTTTTTTTTTTGTCATACTCCCCCAGTTCCTGCCACAGAGCAATGACCTGACTACATTCCTCCTGAGTCAGCGCAAGACGGTGGTCTCTTAGTCCAGCCAAGTAATCAGCCAGATCCTGCACTGCGCCATACCCTTCAATGTTATCAGGGCCAACCCAATCCTAACAAAAACAAAAACAAGAAAAAAGAACCACTGATGACAGCAGTGCACACTCATCAATCCAAGCTATTGCAACTTTTCTTTTTTTTTCTTTAAGGTAAACAACTTCTTACATGGCATGAGGAGGAGTGTGGAGATGGATCAGTAGATGGTGCTGATGCTAAAAGAAAAAGACAAGTATTTAGAGTAAAACATTTTAAATTTAAAAAAATAAGCAAAAAGGTGAGATTTTAGAAACAGTTGTGTAAAACTCACTAGACTGTTCTGCAGGAGAAACTGTTTGTGTGGAATGGGGGAGCAGAGCGGTCACAGCAGGTGAAGGAGCTGCTTTGACATCCACTTCTGGTCTACTTCAGGGAGCGTCTTTATCCAGCCAGCTGGAACACAGACTCTCTGTGCTAAAACACGCACAAAAAAATGCAAAAAACATAGATGAAAAATTAAAAGCAAATATCAACATAAACAAAATATTTGAAAGCTTCTGAAATAACATATGAATGCAAAAGACATGAATACAAAGGAGGTACATAATATACATTTATTTTTCATTTATAATATAAATGCAAAAACTAAATGAATAAATAAAATCAATGATCAAAGACTGATATTTTTTTTTAAAATAATGTAATGTTGACTAACTTGTCGTTTGGGCCTCTTCCCATCTTAAGACCTCTGCCAGCAAAGTGATGTCATCAGGCTCAGACACAGGTTTGCCGGGGGCAGATGAGGAGCGTCCAGGGGCAGAGGAGGGTCCCGGGACTGCAGAGGTGGATGGAGTTTCCTCCACAAAGGACGATGAAGGTACAGAGGTGGGAGGAGTTGAAGCGGTGGGGCTACTGATGGTGGACGAGGGCTGCGTACGTGGCTGCGTCAAAGCTACCAAAAAAAGAAAAAGAAAAAGCATCACAACTACTGAATGGCAGACAAATAATAACACTTACACACAGACAGGCAGACACAGAGACGGACAGACAGGCGGACAGACAGGCAGACACAGAGACGGACAGACAGGCGGACAGACAGGCAGACACAGAGACGGACAGACAGGCGGACAGACAGGCAGACACAGAGACGGACAGACAGGCGGACAGACAGGCAGACACAGAGACGGACAGACGGACAGACAGGCGGAAAGACAGGCAGACACAGAGACAGACAGACAGGCGGACAGACAGGCAGACACAGAGACGGACAGACAGGCCGACAGACAGGCAGACACAGAGACGGACAGAAGGACAGACAGGCAGACACAGAGACGGACAGACAGGCAGACAGACAGGCAGACACAGAGACGGACAGACAGGCAGACAAACACACACAGAGACGGACAGACACACAGCCAAAACAGACAAACACACACACAGAGACGGACAGACAGGCAGACATGTCTCTGAGTCCTTTGTGAGACTGACAGACTAGATGGCTGACTTCCTGTTTGGTTTTGGGTGTGGTCATTATGTAACTTTTTTTTTATGTAACCACTGATCACAGCCTGTTTTTTCTTCATCACCCATCTTATAAGATTCATTCAACACTATTTTGAAGTCAACATGATATATTGTCTTTCTGCTAGAGCTGTTAGCGTCAGACGCTACTAAAAGTGGAACCCTCTGAGAACACAAAGCATGAGGTCACATCTGTCTCATGTTCTTCTTCTCCACTAAAGTGAAACTGTTCCTAATTCACTAGTTTTATTATGAATGATGATAAATGTGTACAGAATAAAGCAGATGATGTTAGTCCATCACCTGAGGATTATAGAGGGGATACATTTTCTATCAGGCACAGTGAGACAGGCTGAAATCATTTGTATCTCCTGATAACATGTTCTGGTCCACAGTCCTGTATCACCATGTGTCTGTGTTGAGAATGTCTGAATAAATGCTATGAAGTTATGATGATCAACAGAGGCTGAATAAAAAAATACACCAATATCTAAAGATCAGATCTCCTGTGTAAAGGAAAGTGAGTTACATCAACAACTACTGTGGGCAGTGCTGCAGTAAGTTCATCAGAACATCATTGAGTGAAAAAGGTGGATCTGAGTCTGACAGTGTGTTCAAATGTTCACAGTGGTGTTGATTTTACTGTATCACAAGTTGGACACATTGATCTAAAGACTGAATTACAGCGTGTTTGAGTCTAGAACCCAGAGAGTATTTAGCTAACGTTTAGTTAGCAGGCTGGTCGCCTAGCAACAGTACACTTTCATAGAAAAAGGAGAATATTTGACATTGTCAAGCAGAGCTATGAATACTATTAACTTTAACAACACGTAATTTACAGAATAGCATTATTATTATTATTATAATTGTGTGTATTTTGCTCAAACTGTCTTTTTAGTATTAATCTTACTGTCTGAATTATATCAGTTTTGTCTCTGCTTACGCACATGGTTTTGTTGTTAGATTTAGATTAAGATGAAATTAGATGTTCTGAAAATAAAATGTAATTATTGTATGTTGAAAAAGAAACCATGAATAATAATCCATCTTCTTGACAATCAAAGCATGATCGTAACAATCCACATTTAGTTTTAATAATAAGCTAAACTGATATCTAAACACAGAATTGTAGCTCCGCCCTTCATGCGCACTCCCACAGCAGGGGATACAGATTCTGTTGGGGGTCACTGCTTTGGTACGACAAAGTCCAAAATGCTTGACCATCACATGATTCATGTAAACTCAGTTTGATCTGGAAGTTAGTGCCGGGTAATTGAAATACATTGACATAACTGGGATTTTTGGTAATCTGTCATCAATAACTGCATTAATTGACAATATTTATACTGTACACCGTCATATGTATGTGTATATAGATATATATATATATATATATATATATATATATATGTGTGTATATAGATAGATGTTTATGTAGTTCCATAAACAGTTTTTTTCCCGAATGTAAATTTGTATTAATGAAAAAAATGTTAAAAAGTATGTTTATTTGTATTGTATACAGTATGTATTGCTTTGAATTTTCTTTCATTTTCTTTAAATAAGGGGTCATTAAAAAACATCACATCCAGACAGGACACACACAGCATCATTGGTCCTCACCGTGCAGCATCATTGGTCCTCACCATGCAGCATCATTGGTCCTCACCATGCAGCATCACAGCAGTAGTAGTGTGAAATTATTACATAGAATAGGTGTGATTACTAATATAATTCATATAAAATGTTCAGTATGATATCTAATACACATTTGAAACACACCTTGTCATGTTTTCATGACTCATCATGGTCTATTGATGCTCCATCATATGAAACCAGTCCTGTGACATCACTGCTCCCTGTGCTCCTACAGTAGGTCACTTACACTCTAACCAAATTACATGATTAGTATAATAACTTGTATAATACAGTAATAGTCTATAATACTTATAGTATTAAGTATAGTTCCTCGTTTAGTTTAGTTTAATTTAATTTCAACATTGTTGGTCTATTTTAAACTTCTGTGTGATTTCAATCTCAAAAGTTCTAAAGTGCATCACAGACTGTCTAATCTACTGTAGCTTCAATGTGCTACAATGATAAACTGATCACTTCAGGGACTAAATGTGAGGCTCAATGAGCCACCATTGCTGTAAATAAAACAACCATTAGAGTGAACGAGTTGTTGCTACTCTCTGGTTGTGTCCTAATGTTTCCTCCTATCTCCTTTCCTATCCACTGTTCCTTCACCCCTGGAAGTGTTTAAGTCATGGTTCTCTTTAAGCTCAGGAAAAAAGAAAAACACACCCGAGAGTTTACGGAAACTCACGATGACCGAAAAGTAACATAGATCATGTAAGTTACCAATGCAATAATATGAACAACTTTAAATAAATCATCTAAAACCCATATATTATTATATGTAGACATATTATCAGATTATAACTGACATAAAACAGACAGTCTGTGGTTCTAGAAAAAGGATCAGAGACATTTTTATCCACATGATGTTTTATTCAACATAATTCATATTAGTGAGTAGAAGGTGAGTGTGATCAACTATTCTCTAGGGCAGCGCCCTAGTGCCCTCTGTGTATGTTATTTGCAATGACCTGATGAAAGTCGTCGGACCCAAACCTTGGTGAATATAAAGAGTTGCTCAAATCTAAGTGTGCATTAAACCAGTTTTTTTTGTACTTCAATAAATTTAAATTCCTTTTAAAACTTTCACAACCCCTTTTTTCCTAAATCTTATCAGTGTTTATAATTATATGAAATATGTTTACATACAGTTCAAGCCTTTGAATGCTACCTTATTAAAATGTTTGTTGTGTTAATTTAAGTCGTGTTCTGATTTTGTTTGGTCACTGATTTTTTAGTTCCTGTCAATTCACTTTTAAAACTAATGACTTAAACTGTACAGAACACCATAATACTTTGATCTAAATCATTTATTTATACATGTTGGTAAAACATTACATACATGATTGACCTCCCTTACCCCACAGTACTCCTCTACTGCTATAGGCTCCAGGTCAAGCCCCCACCACACGTCAGCAGTCTGACTGGATGGTCTCAGAAGCCTTTTGGTGAGGTTTTCAGCAGAGCTTTCCCCCCTGGTGTGACAGACCTCTCTGAATATGGTGGGGGTAATGCAGCACCTCCTTAGTTGGTGCCACTCAGCACTGGAACTCTGCTCTAGTGTGATGTTCTCAGTTTGGTGTGATGTCACCAAAGATGTTTTAAGAGACGCCATATGATGGTGTTGATGTTCAGAACAGATGAATGCACAGGTAGAGGGTCCCAGCCTATAATCAGAGAGTGGCAGCTGTGGGAGAGGAGGGGCTACTGTATGTGGGCGGGGCCTGGGGACTGTCCTTGTTAGCAGCTGGTATGACAGCACACTTACCTCTTACACCTGACCAAACATGGATTATACCAGAAGAACATCACTGGAGACATCCATCGTAGTGATCATGGAGCTTCATCAGCAGTGAGTCCATCATACACGTCCTGAACTTTCAGAGTAGAGATGTCTGGTAGAGAGTAGTTGATGTCTTTATATAAGTTACTTCTGTGAAAAACAACACACAAACAAGTCATGTCATAAATAAGAAACGCGTGTGATTAAAAGGTTGGTTACCATGGTAACTGCTTTGTACCACTTCTGTTCAGTCTCTGTACAGCTGAACACTGGGAGAACAGATGTAATCCTCAGCTGGGAGTAGTGGGCCGTCTGGTACGGTAGAGCTGCCACGTGGCTGCACAAGGCTGTACCTGCCACACAGGTGTACTGGTATCTCTGAATCTTCACTGGTTTGAATCCCTGAGCACAATCTGTTAACAATAGCACATGTTAGTTAGAGAACAACATGTATTGACTGTAAGTGTAATAATAGAAAGACAACATTAAATTAGTGACATTATGTTAGTGAACTTCTAAACTGTACAAAGTGAAACAGGAAAAAGTTTTATAAAGACTATTTATTTATAGTTAATCATGTAAAATATATATGTGTAATCTCACTTTACTTATTTCATAGAAAAACACAAAATAAACATTTCATTGAAATGATAAGAACCCAGAACACAATCTAGTTTCTGTGAGAACCATTAATTTTACATTATTTCTAAATATGAAACCTCGGTACCTTAGGACAGTGGTTCACTAACTTTATGTACCCATGGTACACCAAAGGATTAGTAAAAATATTAAGTTACATTTATTGTATAACACGTGTTATCACTCATATCATGTACAATATTTGTAAATGTCCATTATTAATTATTAATGTCAAATAAAATGTGACAAAGACAACTATGTTACTCATAAAATATTTATTAATAAAATATTTAAAAATAAAATTAGGTATAGAGTTTTGCTCTGTATTATGAAATGAGTGCATATAAAGTAGTAAATTAAAGAATAGTTATTTTTGTGTAGTTGTATATTGCAATAATTAGGGACTTGTAAAATCTGTTTTATTTTTTTCCCAAATTCCATGTTTTCCACATTGATTTTTCTTTTAATTCGTTTTTTTTTAGAAATATTTTTTTTTTTTTATAAAACATTAGTTTTCAACTCCTGTGATGAAACAAAATAATTACTAATAAATAAAAAATGATTTGAACCCTTTATCCTTTTTAGACGTGTGTGTCTTCAACATGGTCTGAATGATCTGAATAACATCGTTATCAGCAGCAGATCCTGCAGTGACCTGGTGAAGAACACCATTGTTTGCTAACACTGTTACCTGTGTACTGGAAGTCATTCAGCTGGATGAAAAACCTAGAAGTACCAGACCAGAAGTCTGTGGCATATAGACTATTAAAGAGTGATTTTCCTAATTGAATAGCAGCCATGCTTTGTGTTTCATCATCATCTTTATTAGCAGACATAGGAGTCCATAAAAAACATGAACAAATACATAAAACTAGGATTAAAAACAGTATAAAAATATCAGAACAATCACAGATATCACCTATTTCTAAAAGACACCCATACCAGTGCCTCCACAAGGATGACTGGTATTTTACAGCACTATGAGGGTGATTAGTCAACAGCATTATAATGGTGTTCTGAGAGTCCTCTAGCCTGCCTATACATTTATACATCACATTTTACATAAGAGCCTGAAAAGTAGAAACTCCTGCTTGACAGAAAATCTCACTTACACTTTCCCAGCCAGCTTTTTTCAGCAGGATCCTCATAGCGTCATTGTTAGCAACATTGAGCCGTCGTAGGCTTGATTTAAATGTATTATGTTTAAATGTCCTGATGATGACATCACAGCGAGCGTTTGCTAAAGATTTCAGCTCCATTTTCAGAGTTATCAGTGAGAAAGACTTCCTAGCTCTTTGAATGCTACTAATGTCTGCAGTCAGTGGAGCAGCAGAGAGAGGCTAAGCTAGCTAGCAGAGGCTAAACTAGTTAGCAGAGGCTAAGCTAGTTAGCAGAGACTATGCTAGTTAGCAAAGGTTAAGCTAGTTAGCAGAGGCTAAACTAGTTAGCAGAGGCTAAGTTAGTTAGCAAAGGCCAAGCTAGTTAGCGGAGGCTAAGCTTGTTAGCAGAGACTAAGCTAGTTAGCAGAGACTAAGCTTGTTAGCAAAGACTAAGCTAGTTAGCAGATACTACACTTGTTAGCAGAAGCTAAGCTAGAGGCTAAGCTAATTAACAGAGGCTAAGCTAATTAACAGAGGCTAAGGTAGTTAGCAGAGACTAAGCTAGAGACTATCTAGTTAGCAGAGACTAGGCTCGTTAGCAAAGACAAGGCTAGTTATCAGAGACTAAGGTAGTTATCAGAGGCTAAGCTAGTTAGCAGAGACTAAGCTAGTTAGCAGAGACTAGGCTAATTAGCAGAGGCTAAGTTAGTTAGCAGAGGCTAAGCTAGAGACTATCTAGTTAGCAGAGACTAGGCTCGTTAGCAAAGACAAGGCTAGTTATCAGAGACTAAGGTAGTTAGCAGAGGCTAAGCTAGTTAGCACAGAGTTTCTTTATAACCAACACATAGAAAAAGAAAAGACAGTGTTTTCTA
Organism: Gouania willdenowi; assembly: GCF_900634775.1. NCBI lineage: Eukaryota > Metazoa > Chordata > Actinopteri > Blenniiformes > Gobiesocidae > Gouania > Gouania willdenowi. Next base: position 21,468 of record NW_021145260.1, read on the forward strand.
CAGACTAATGTAACAATCGATTGCTAACAGCGTTGGTCTAAACTGAAGTCTCATGTTCAAAACTCTGAACACAGTAAAGCAGAAGTCCATGTGGACTAAACTGTCAATCATTTTTCATTGTTTTCACACTAAACACATTCAGTGACCACAGTCACCAACATTCATCAACTCTTTTCTCAGTCACTAGTTATTGTTATTAATAATTATAAATTATTATAATTAGTTCACCACCTGTTAAACACTAAACTAGCTGAAAAGTGATTGAGGTGATCTGTGTTTGGACTCATTAGAAACAAAGGAGTGGATCTGATTCTTTTTCCTTGGACTAAGTTAAGATCAAAGATCAGTGGGTGAGGGTACTGACAGAAGAGTGACCAGGAGAGGAAGAGGAGGAAGGAGAGGAAGACCAAGAGCTGTGGTCTCTGATCAGATCAGGACCACAGTGATTGATCATGTGCTACATTTTAGCACATGATCAATCACTGTGGAGATTGAAAATCATGGACTAAATCATGGATTTATAAACAGTCTAAGATTTAGCAGCTAAATCATGGATAATATTTATTATACATATGATTTATCAGATAATTATTATTATGTTTACAGTCATCTTTATATTTCTTACTGTAAATGACTGCACACCTGATTCAGTCTTGTTGTAATATATTACAGCATATATAATAATTTAGAACCATCAAAGTGTAAAGATGTTATTTAATAATAAAATAGTGATTTAACAAACAAAAATCATGTAAAGTGTAAAGATCAGATGTATTTGATGTAAAGCTCTTTGTTGTTAGTATTTAGTAGTTCAGTGTGCTCACAATGACAATGTGTGTTTCTAAAGTGTGTTTATTTGTTAGTGTTGTGGTTGAATGAGCTTCTTTTGAGACGTGTATCAAGTGTTTTGTTGGTGAGAAACACTTTAGTGGATGACATTAACTGTTGAGCTGAGATGACTGATGGATATACAGGCTGTGTTTAGAGTTTAGAACATGTGACTTCAGTTTCAACCAATGCTTGTTAGCAATAAAACAAACTGTAATGTCACAATTTCAGTGGAAGAACGGAACGTTCCATTCCTTCTATTTCTTTTCATTTGTTCTGTTTTCTTTGGGTCGTACCAAGTGTTCCTCTGTTTCTGTAACTTTACGTTTACTAACGTCTGTTAGCTAAACTCACTAAACACTCAGATATTTGTTTTACAGGAAAACATACACAGAAATGTGATATGATCCCAAACATGGTTTAGTCCGTGTCATGCAGATATTTCATGATTATTAGATTTTAAACAAGATTATGGTGAAATTTGGCCTATTTGTCCATTTGCTAAATTTACTGAATATTCAGTCGCCTTCAGGTAAAAATAACATGTAAATGTGTCATTTTCTCCCAAAACATTAATGTGAGACATTTCTGTGTAAAACTGGATCCTGATTTTAAATGAAGAGAAAAACAAAAACAAACAAGAACAAAAAATTACATGTTTTCTGTTATCACAGATATCAGTTTATGCATTCAAAACAACTCAGGATTTTACAACTTCCTACTTAAAAAAGTGACCTTGGGGCTTCCGGTGATGTAATGACCGAAGAAACAGCTTGAAACCTTTGCTCCGGGGAAAGACTGAAAAACTAGTTATAATTGATGTGAGACACAACCAAAGATGTCTACAACTCGACGACAAACTGAAAACAAAAATAAGAGCGGTAAAAAAGACAGCAAACACGATCCCGCAGACGAGGACGCCGCGGACATGAGCGAACCTGAAGACAACATGGCGCCTATACTTCAGGAGTTGCGAAACTTCAGAAAAGAACACTTGGATGCCTCTAAAGACACAAAGGCTGCTCTGACAAGAGTGGAGACGACATTGAAAGATGTGATTGACCGCACGGACCAGCTTGAAAAGCAAATGACCGACGTGCAGCAGAGGGTGAGTGACAACGAGGATACGCTACAATGCCATGAGAGAGCCATTCGCCATCTGCTGTACCGGGATGCCAAACTATCTGCTAAATGTGAGGAACTTGAGTCGAGGGCAAGGCGAAACAATCTGCGCATATATGGAATAAAAGAAGGAGAAGAAAAAAACGACATGATTCCTTTCATAACCTGAATGCTCCGTACTTCACTGAAGCTGCCCGCGGACATGGAGCTGGGCATTGAGAGGGCACACCGCTCCCTGACGACTAAACCAAAAGAGTCTGCACCCCCTAGATCCATTATTGTCAAGTTTCTGGACTATCGGGTGAAGGAACAGATGCTTCGTGCGGCGTGGAAAAGTCGCGAGGTTATGCACCAGAACCAGAGAGTGTACTTTGACCATGACTACACCGCGGAGGTGCAGTAGAAACGTAAACAAGTAAGGGATGTGATTAAACGGCTGAAAGAGAAGAAGATAAAGGCGGTGTCGCCATTCCCTGCCCAGCTGAAACTCTACTACGACCATGGACCGAAGACGTTTGCTACACTAACAGAGGCAGCGCCGGCACTCAACGAGCTCGAAATACATGTTAAGGTGGATGAACGGGAAAACATCCGAGACAAGCTTTTGCACAACACCTGGGCCACTGCATCCAGAGGAGCCACCGGAGACGCAGCGCTGGACGTCACCGATCTGCAAAAGTTTGTACGAGATGACGAATAATAAAAGACTGAAAAGTGAACTGCGACAGCAGGAATGTGCACATTGTTTAAACAACTAAAGTTTACTAACAAGGCTAGTTATCGCCAACACAGACTTTACCATTATGACATGGGACTTTCCCCCTCCAAAGGGGAGGTAAGATGACTTCTTTCCTTTCTTTTTTGGATTTTTTTAATTTGGATTTATGAGAGCGACTGGGAGTGCAGCCTTTTGCTACAGGACAGTTGCTACGACACTGTGTGTTAAACCCGGAGGGATTTCGTCACGCACCTCCGTCTCCACCGTAATCGCTTTTAAGGAGGACTGGTTTGTTCGCGTGAAAGTTGGGAGTCTGTTCATGTTCCTAATTACTGTTCTTTTCCAGGTCAATACTGTTCAGAAAAATCCACTGAAAATACAACTGTTTATTTGTAGGTACATACCCTCTGATATTTGTAATGTGTATGAGAAAGTAATGAGGTACTCCTTTATTAATCTGTGAATCTTTAATGGGAAAGTTGACTGTTGTTACATACAGTATAATGTCCATGGCTTAAATCATCCCATAAAAAGAAAAAAAATACTGAGCCAGTTAAAGAAATTACAATGCTCCATTGCATTACTACAAGAGACTCACTTAAGTGAGCTTGAACACAAAAAGCTTAGACGAGAATGGGTGAACCAAACATATAGTGCATCTTTTGGAAAAAAAAAGAGGGGTGGCTATTTTAATCAGTAAATCACTAGCTTTTTCAACAGAGAAGGTAATCAGGGATAAACTTGGCAGGTTTGTTATGGTAATTGGCCGATCAGAAGGCGAAGAAGTGTCTATTTTAAACCTGTATGCTCCAAATGAATATGATGAAAACTTTTTTAAAGATATTGCAAACAACATAGCAGAGAATGCAAAGGGAATAATAATAGTTGGGGGAGATTTTAATGCTGTGCAAGATGGTAAATTGGACAGAACACCATCAGAGGTGGGCCCGCAAAATAGGAAAACAAAAACACTTAATAACATGATAACAGAATTGGGTTTGGGGGATCCATGGAGAGATAATAATCCAAGTAGGAGGGATTTCACCTTCTTCTCTAATGTCCATAATAGCTATTCAAGAATAGACTTCTTTTGCGTCTCTCAGCAACATATGTACAAAGTAACCGACTGCCAAATAGGAACAATAACACTGAGTGACCATGCACCTGTGATTTTACACCTTGATTTGAATAAGGAGAACGTCTTTAAATATTGGAGGGAAAATGTTTCATTGTTCACCAATACAGAAGTAGTTCAAGAGCTGAAACAAACTTTGATTGATTATTTGGAGATAAATGATAATGGAGAAGTTGATCCACCTATCTTGTGGAGTGGAGCTAAAGCTGTGATAAGAGGAAAAATGATTCAAATATCTTCTAGATTAAAGAAACAGCGCTTAATCAAGATTGAAAATAAAATAAAGCTCTTAGAAATTGAACATAAAAATTCAGGATCAAATAATATACTAATAAAACTAAAAGAAGCTAGAAAAGAATTAGATAAAATTCTCACATACAGAG
>NW_021145261.1:0-31102 GCF_900634775.1 Gouania willdenowi
ACTTTGAGTTAAACAAAGTAAAAAGACTGAGATTAAAATACATTTTTAAAATTATTAGAAAATGACTGTGTCTTAAATGATCTTTTATTCATTTTTTCTTATTTAGGGCGACAGCTTTAAGTAGGTGAATTGATTTGTTTTATTAGTAAATAACTTTAAAACAGTCTTAATGATTTGAATTAAAAAAAATCGTGATCGTGATTTTACAAATAAAAAATCGTGATATGATGTTTTTCCCATATCGCCCACCCCTAATAAGAGCCAATAAATGTGTTTCACCATGCAGGAAAATGTAATCAGAACAAGGTAATATTAACGTATAATAATCTTACAATTAATAAATCTTGGGTTTTTTCCCCTTCGTGTTGATTTGTTCATATCTGTTCAAATATTTTTTTAAAAACATGAACATTATAAATTCAGTTAATCACATGAAAGTACATTATCTTACTAAGGGTTATATTAAAAGATAAGTCGTTAACCAAAGCAATGTACAGGATGAGCTTTTAGGGTCCTGCCTATGTTACGAGTCCCGGTCGGTGACCACGTTAACAAAGAGAATGTCTGCAAAACACTGGAAAGTACATGTAGAGTTTAAGAGTAGGAACCACACAGCACTCTTGTCTTTTACCAGATTGTGTAAATTAATTCTCTTTGAAGCTCATTTACAATACATTTCAATGTCCGGTACAAACAATGACAAATTAAGTCAAAATAGAATGCAATTCTATATTTATTCATCTTTTGTTATCCAAAACCATATGTAATTACTGCTTATTACATTTCCAGATGACTGATTGTAATACCAGAAATTTACACATACTGCAGCTTTAATGTGCTATAGGTTTCTATGCAAATAGCGCAAAACTCAGTTACTCTCCTGTGCCTCTAGCTATGGCTGGGCAAAAAATCGATTTAATCGATTCATCGAATTTGTAGATATAAACAATTTTTATTTAGCAAATTTTAGTTAAATAAAATTATTTATTTATGTATTTGAGTAGGCTGTGTGTGTGTGTGCCACAGGCATGTTTAATTTTTTGTCAGGGAGTAGATTGGAACAGCACCGCTCAATCCACCACTTTGTATCCCTGTCTTTATATTATATTTGTATTTTTTGGCACTTAAAATATTTGTACATTATGTAAATTATATTAAGAATCGGAAAAACTGTAATTAAAACTTTTGACCACTAACTTAATGAGTATAAAACATGTTTAACTCATTTAGAAAATGTGAAAGCAGCTTTAAATATATACTTTTGTGAATGAAAAATGTAGTTTTACAAAAATAAAACTTTACTTCATAACAAAATTAATCTGAAAACCAGAATCCAGACCAAAAATGTAATCCTGTAATGAAATCTGTACCATATTTGTGAGCTTCTGTTACGGGCCCCGGCTGGCACGGTGTCCACGTTAACAGAGAGAATGTCTGTAAAGTACATGTAGAGTATAAGAGTAGGAACCACGCTGCACAATCGTCTTTTCCCAGCTTGCGTATATTAATTCTCTCTTTGAAGCTCATTTACAATAATACAGTTCAGTGCTTTCAATATCCAGTATAAACAATGATGAATTAAATCAAAATAAAGTGCAATTCCATGTTCACTCATCTTTTGTTATCCAAAATCATATGTAACAACTACTTATTACATTTCCAGATGACTTATTGTAATAACAGAAATTGACACATACTGCAGCTTTAATGTGCGATAGGTTTCCATGTAAATAGTGCAAAATTCAGTTACCCTTCGGTGCCTCTAGCTACATATATTAAAGGTATTGTAGACGATGTTTAGCTTCCGGGTGGATCATCAAGACTATTGGTCCTCCTAATTGTCAATCATGTTTACTAAAGGCCGTCGTACGTGCTCGTGCCCGGTGCGCACCGGGTCCTTTGAAAATAGATTTTCACTTACCGGTGGAGAGTCTGACATAGTGGGAAAAGTGCAAATCTTCTTTTGTAAGGTAAGCTTGTATGACCGATGTCCACACCAACTTGTAAACAGAGCTGTGCACGAGGAAACCGGGGCACGTGCACGCTCTCCCGCACACGTAGGCGTATTGCGCATGCGCATTTTTTTCCCCCAAAATGTGGAGAGGGCGTTTCTTTTTTTAAACATCGTCCACAATAACTTTAACTATAGCGGGAATTACACTAAATATCGCGATACTACCGTGGCGAGGCGGCTCGGCTCTACCGCTGTTAAAGTCTATAAAACTGACATCACAAGTTGCACAACTTATCAAAACAAAGTGACTTATAAGTAATGAAAGCCTAAAGCTTTCATTAACAGTTGTTTTAAACCAAGCACTAACCTGTAAAGTACATGTAGAGTGTTAGAGGAGGAACCACGATGCACACTCGTCTTCTCCCAGATTACGTATGAGCGGAAACAGGAAGTGAGTCACACTAATGTAACCGGGGAACTGCAATCTATAGTGCCGAAGGTTCCGCTCCTCTACAATAGTATTTATACAGGACTACTTTTACTAAGTACATAATAATAATAATAATAATAATAATAATAATAATAATAATAATAATAATAATAATAATAATAATAATAATAATAATAAGTGGCATCAAAACAATTACTTATAAAATAATATCAAATGTAGTTACATCTTTTAAGTGTACCATACTTACATGTAAACAAAACAAAAACAAAACAAAGCTCAACTGTCTTACTATAAATATAAATATACCTCCTGTCCTCCATGTTTTATGTGATTGTGTTTTCATGTTTCTTGGACGGAGATGAAACTGAAATGCAAATTTCCTCTTGTGGGACGAATAATGGATCTCATTTAATAAACATTTGATGTAAGAAACCATTACATGTGTAGATATTATTTAACAGTTTAAATTGACTTTCTTTAGCTTTCAGCAAACACAAATATATCATCAGAATATTTTTTACTAAAATCAGAGTTAATAACTTGTAAAAAAAAAAAGAATTTATTTTCAAAACATTATGGTTCAATGCCTGCTTAATTATGAAATTTCCTTTAAAAAAAAAAAACAAACATATATATATAAAATAATAATTAAAACAAAAAAAATTAAAAAAGGCAAAAGCAACTGTTGATTTAATGTGATCTACACAGTGACTTTATTTTCACTGCTCGTACAATATTAATCTAAAATATATATTGTTTCTGAGAACAAACCAATAATAATTTATTCATAAATTAATTTATACTCAACAAATTTCCTCTTAAATCTATTAAATCATCCTCAGACCAAATCATTCAGGCTGTAACTACTTTATTCACTCTTAAATCACCATTAAACACATTTATTCTGACTGGTTTGTCATAAAGTTTATAAAAAAGTTGTTTGTGACGTCAGCACAAAGTTGAGAGTGGTTGCCAGATTGAGTATTTTCCCGCTGATTGTGAGATTATAAAATAACTAACTTAGTGATCAAACAGTTTAACGTTGGTTAAAGGTGATATTTTTGTTTTATTTGGATGATAAACGGATGGTTTTTGGGGCATTTCTGTGGATATTCAACATATTTCCTGTGGGGAATCATCGTTTGTATCTGGCAACCAGCTAGAGTCAGGAACAAAGCAGTGAAATGGAGGACGGACAGAGCTGGATGATGACTACCGTTAAACTAGAAGAAGAAGAGGAAAAGGAACAAATATTATTGAGGGAAGTGAAACTGAGTGAGACGGACAGTGATGATGATGATGATGATGATGATGATGATGAAGGCTGAGCTACGTCATCACGACCACCTGTGTAAAGGAATGTTTTCTCTAAACTCGGAGAAAAGTGGAGAAGAAGAAACGGAGGCGTGTCCGTCCAACCCAAGTATATAAAGCAGCGCCACCCAGCGGCAACACCTGTTGTTTTTCAAAATAAATTAAAATATCTGTCAATAAAAATAAAATGTAAATAATTCCTCAGGTTCAACCAAACATCACTGGATTTATTTAAACTGTGTTATTTACTATTTATCACAAAGTCAGCATGTTACTATTTTATTTAGAAAAGGTTTGTAGATAAAGAAAAAGGCTTGAAAAATCTCTTTATTTATATAACTGGTAAACACTGTATAATCTACGTCAGTGATTCTCAACTGGTGGGTCTGGAGCTCAAAGTGGGTCTTGAACCTGAACTTGATGGGTCGCAGACAGCTAGTCAAAAATAAATAAATACCTAATGTCTCTCATTTAGACTTGTCTCTTAATTTGAAAGAAACATTTTTTGACAGACCTGTGAAATGTATGTTGTACATAATACACATTTATATATATATTTTTTTAAATTAAAAAATTACATATGTGTGTTTTCAGCAGCTATTTTTGAAAAACTAAATTTGTTTGGTTGAATTCTAAAAAAAAAAAAGTGTGTCACGATTTAATGACTGTGGTAAAATGTGGGTCCCAGGGTGAGACCAGTTGAGAACCCCTGATCCAGGGTCGGGGTCAATTACATTTTTCAGTTACAATTACGTTTTCAATCACAATTCATTTACAATTACAGAGACCAGCAGTTTTTGTGATATAAAATATATTTTAAAAATTGTTTATTACAGATGTGTAGAACTGTACATAGAACTATAACATGGTTCCCCACTTTTACATTCAATTGTAATTGACAATTTTTATAGAATTTTCATGCCAATTACAATTACAATGTCAATTATCTGAACCCAATTACAATTTGATTAGAATTACAACAACAACAGATTTTTTAAATTACCATTATAATTGCACCATAATTGTAATTAATTATCAATCACATTGTTACTGAAATGTTTATGAATGTGTGTTGTTCCTTTAAAAAAAAAAAATTAATAATAAATCTGATCATTGAAATAACAAACATTGCCAGTTGAAGGAGTGTGTTAAATTTTTAAACAAAATATAAATAACTCATATAAAAATATTATTATTTTTTTTTTTTTAATTTATTTATTGTATAATCATATTATTTTAGTATCTATAAGTATTTTCTTAACGTGTTATTTGCTGCTGGTATATGGATGAATCCATCTTCACAAGCATGTTACTAGTGTGAACGTCTAAATCAGGGTTTTTCTATGTTTTTTTTGTAACAATTAAACACACCGCAAAACAGTTAAACATTTACATATATTGTAACAATATTTTTTATATGTCTTACGGTCGTTTCCATTTAAAATATCACGGCAGATTATTATGAGTTGTTTTGTTTTTTTTTTTACAAGTGTAGGAAGTGACGTAGTCTCCGCGCATGCGTTGAACCGATCGTGTGTCCTCCTCCTCCATCTTTTACTATCTGTGAACACGGAGATGTCGCTTCTTGAGCACCGAAGCTGATTAAAGTTCACCTTCCGTCAGGACTGAAGGTAAAAACACTACTTTAATGGTTTAACTGATGGTTTTAGAGTAAAAACACTATTTTAATGGTTTTACTGAAAGCCTCTGATGGTTTTAAAGTGCATTTAGGCTGATGTGGAGGTTTCATGAACACAGACAGGATGCTAACGTTAGCATCGTGTCTGTGTTCATCATGTTATTGTTTATAGACTTAGTGATGATGAAGATACAGTCATTGCTAAAGTTCCTGTAGTTTATCATACACAGCTGAAGCAGATCATCTTATTATTCACTGTTAAATATGGGTTAGAAACAGCGAGGCTACGTGGTTAGCTTTTAGCCCGCGAGCTAGCCGGTTTTATAGGTTGAGTAGTGACTGTGTTTAACTGGTGTCTGAATTCCGTTAGCGTGGTTTGATAGACTCTAAAACCAGCTGTGTAGTTTACACTCGTGTCGTGCTCGTGTCTTCTTTAGATGATGAGATATTGATGAGATAAATTCCAATCAGTCCTTATAACTGTGTCCACCGCGGTGAAGTTGGTTTCACGTTGGCTATTCTCCTCCCAACACCAATAGCGAGCGGTATGGTGAGTGGATAGTGCCACTGCTAACCCTAACCTATGGTGAGTGAATAGTGCCACTGCTGACCCTAACCTATGGTGAGTGAATAGTGCCACTGCTAACCCTAACCTATGGTGAGTGAATAGTGCCACTGCTAACCCTAACCTATGGAGAGTGAATAGTGCCACTGCTAACCCTAACCTATGGAGAGTGAATAGTGCCACTGCTAACCCTAACCTATGGTGAGTGGATAGTGCCACTGCTAACCCTAACCTATGGTGAGTGGATAGTGCCACTGCTAACCCTAACCTATGGTGAGTGGATAGTGCCACTGCTAACCCTAACCTATGGTGAGTGGATAGTGCCACTGCTAACCCTAACCTATGGTGAGTGAATAGTGCCACTGCTAACCCTAACCTATGGTGAGTGAATAGTGCCACTGCTAACCCTAACCTACGGTGAGTGAATAGTGCCACTGCTAACCCTAACCTACGGTGTGTGGATAGTGCCACTGCTAACCCTAACCTACGGTGTGTGGATAGTGCCACTGCTAACCCTAACCTACGGTGAGTGGATAGTGCCACTGCTAACCCAAACCTTTGGTGAGTGGATAGTGCCACTGCTAACCCTAACCTTTGGTGAGTGGATAGTGCCACTGCTAACCCTAACCTTTGGTGAGTGGATAGTGCCACTGCTAACCCTAACCTATGGTGAGTGGATAGTGCCACTGCTAACCCTAACCTATGGTGAGTGGATAGTGCCACTGCTAACCCTAACCTATGGTGAGTGGATAGTGCCACTGCTAACCCTAACCTATGGTGAGTGGATAGTGCCACTGCTAACCCTAACCTATGGTGAGTGGATAGTGCCACTGCTAACCCTAACCTATGGTGAGTGGATAGTGCCACTGCTAACCCTAACCTATGGTGAGTGGATAGTGCCACTGCTAACCCTAACCTATGGTGAGTGGATAGTGCCACTGCTAACCCTAACCTATGGTGAGTGAATAGTGCCACTGCTAACCCTAACCTATGGTGAGTGAATAGTGCCACTGCTAACCCTAACCTACGGTGAGTGAATAGTGCCACTGCTAACCCTAACCTATGGTGTGTGGATAGTGCCACTGCTAACCCTAACCTACGGTGTGTGGATAGTGCCACTGCTAACCCTAACCTACGGTGTGTGGATAGTGCCACTGCTAACCCTAACCTACGGTGTGTGGATAGTGCCACTGCTAACCCTAACCTACGGTGAGTGGATAGTGCCACTGCTAACCCTAACCTACGGTGAGTGGATAGTGCCACTGCTAACCCTAACCTATGGTGAGTGGATAGTGCCACTGCTAACCCTAACCTATGGTGAGTGGATAGTGCCACTGCTAACCCTAACCTATGGTGAGTGGATAGTGCCACTGCTAACCCTAACCTATGGTGAGTGGATAGTGCCACTGCTAACCCTAACCTATGGTGAGTGGATAGTGCCACTGCTAACCCTAACCTATGGTGAGTGGATAGTGCCACTGCTAACCCTAACCTATGGTGAGTGGATAGTGCCACTGCTAACCCTAACCTATGGTGAGTGGATAGTGCCACTGCTAACCCTAACCTATGGTGAGTGAATAGTGCCACTGCTAACCCTAACCTATGGTGAGTGAATAGTGCCACTGCTAACCCTAACCTATGGTGAGTGAATAGTGCCACTGCTAACCCTAACCTATGGTGTGTGGATAGTGCCACTGCTAACCCTAACCTACGGTGTGTGGATAGTGCCACTGCTAACCCTAACCTACGGTGTGTGGATAGTGCCACTGCTAACCCTAACCTACGGTGAGTGGATAGTGCCACTGCTAACCCAAACCTTTGGTGAGTGGATAGTGCCACTGCTAACCCTAACCTTTGGTGAGTGGATAGTGCCACTGCTAACCCTAACCTTTGGTGAGTGGATAGTGCCACTGCTAACCCTAACCTATGGTGAGTGGATAGTGCCACTGCTAACCCTAACCTATGGTGAGTGGATAGTGCCACTGCTAACCCTAACCTATGGTGAGTGGATAGTGCCACTGCTAACCCTAACCTATGGTGAGTGGATAGTGCCACTGCTAACCCTAACCTATGGTGAGTGGATAGTGCCACTGCTAACCCTAACCTATGGTGAGTGGATAGTGCCACTGCTAACCCTAACCTATGGTGAGTGGATAGTGCCACTGCTAACCCTAACCTATGGTGTGTGGATAGTGCCACTGCTAACCCTAACCTATGGTGTGTGGATAGTGCCACTGCTAACCCTATCTTATGGTGAGTGGATAGTGCCACTGCTAACCCTAACCTATGGTGAGTGAATAGTGCCACTGCTAACCCTAACCTATGGTGAGTGGATAGTGCCACTGCTAACCCTAACCTATGGTGAGTGAATAGTGCCACTGCTAACCCTAACCTATGGTGAGTGGATAGTGCCACTGCTAACCCTAACCTATGGTGAGTGGATAGTGCCACTGCTAACCCTAACCTATGGTGAGTGAATAGTGCCACTGCTAACCCTAACCTATGGTGAGTGAATAGTGCCACTGCTAACCCTAACCTATGGTGAGTGAATAGTGCCACTGCTAACCCTAACCTATGGTGAGTGGATAGTACCACTGCTAACCTACCGCAGGAGTCTGTCGCGTGAAATCAATGTCTGAACTGGATGACATTACGACGTCGTTGCCAGCTTGTGAAACGTAATATATTGAATTATATTTCACGTGTTCACAGATAAAGCAGGTCCTATTAGACTGTAATGTAACTATATTTTGTTTCCTCACAGGAGTTAAAAACTAATATTTTCCTTAAAAAATGATAAATAATTCTAAAAACGGAATTTAGAAAATTAAAGTGAAAAAAACGGAATTTGGAAAAAAATAAAACTGATTTCATAGAGCCCTACATGTTGTTAGAATTTAGGGACCGTCAATGAAATACTGTCTCTGTGAAAAGCGTGGGTTAAAAAAAAAAGTTTCAATCGTTAATATAATGCAAAAACACTTCTAATAAATGGAGATAGACTGAAAAAAAATGTGCAGGTATATTTTATATAACATTTGAGCTTTTATTGTATTTTATGACAATTGTTTTTTCATATTTTTCAACACAAGTTATTCAATCCCAACAGCAAGTTTTAAACTTTCAAAGCATCTTTTAACTGTTGTTCCGTGGGTCCACGTGTTGTGTTCTTTCCCTCTTTCTCTGATTCTCTCTCAGTGCTGCGCTGAGTAGTTTTTAACTTTGAGAAGCAGTTTATGACTTGTTTGAATATTTATTCCTAATGTTAATGTTGATGTAATTTAGAACAGAAACTTAGACAGTTTGTTGCTTAATGCACATCTGACATCACGTTATTTTCCTCTGTTAATTTATGGTGTGGGGTTGTGTTGGAATGGACTATTATTCATGGTTTCTTTTTGTGTTTAATACTATAATTATATCTTTATACTCAATAATCCTGATAATAAAATGCATCTTCAGTCAGGCCAACTTTTGTCAAAGCTATTTTCAGGACAAGGACAAACAGTTCTTTCATAATATTTCATGAGATAACTCACTTTATTTTTTATTTGTTCTTCTTCTTTGTTTCACCCCATGGAATTAAATTCAGAGGGTCCAGCTCTGATAGTGGGGTCTCCTAACCCTCTTCCCCTGGTCAGGGGTCTGTAACCTTTACTCTACAAGGAACCATTTAACCTCATCTCACCTGGATTAAAGTCCTCCTGGAGCCATAAATACCTTCTCAATGAAGACAATACAGTGTATTACATTATATACAGTTATAATTATATAGAATAATGTTTGATTTCATTTGATTTATATTGATCATGTAAATGGAAACTTAAAAACAGTTTGAAATAGAATAAATTGACATCAAGAAATAAAACAGTATCTTTCATCTTCAAATTCTTACACATCTCAGTTTACATGAACACAATGTTTATAAAGAAGATTTTTTTAGTTAATGTATTTGAAAGGCTACAAAAAGTAGCTTGAATTTGATAACACATGATCATGTGATCAACACATGCTAATTACTCATTTTTTGCCACACATAAAACATATATATTTAACCTGTACATTGGTGGTTAAATGAATCTGTTCCCACACAATTAAATCTGTATTTTCTTCCAGAATAGTGTTTTTGTTGGTTTAGTTTCTTACCAGGGATTTAAAACTTAAGGTTAGCCACAGGTGTAGGAAAGTTGATGGTCTGTAGATGTTGCAGGAAGTGAAGTAGGAATGTGCTGAGTCATTGTACAACATGATTTATTTTAGGTTAACTAATTGTTATATCTTGATTTTATTTGTCATTAATCATTAATAGCCTCTGTAAGAAAATAGCTATTTTTTTCAATAGTTTTTTTTAAAGGTATAAATAGTCATTGCATAGAGTCAAAGAGCCACAGGAGGCCCCAGAGCCACATGTTGCAGACCCCTGCCCTGGGAGAACCACAGCTGAATATCTGGCCTGGCATCATAGTCCATCAGTTCTGGTCCCTCCATGATGAGTATGATTAGGTTCTCTTTTTTGGTGTGGAATCGTGTATGGGGTGCGCGTGTACGCTCTCTTCACTCCGCTCAGCGCGTTCTTCCCCCGCCCCAGATCCGATAAACGCGCCCCCCATGCGCTCTGCTGCTCTGCGTGTCTGCAGCAGCAGCTGTGTGTGTTTGTCCCAGTGTCCATGAACGCAGCATGGACCGTGTCTCTCCCAGTGTTGGTGCAGCAGCGTGTGTTTGGGGACATGGCAGCGCATGTAGTGTCCATGTCAGACCCTGATTCCAAAGAGGACGAGGAAGTTTCCTCCTTTTGGATTTTCAAAATAAGGTCTTCATACACACTCGCACAGATACGACCAGTAGAAATTTTCAGTCACACACACTGAAAAAATAGTCTCATATGTGACCAATTTAGTCGCAGTCTCGAGCCCTGTGTATTGTTTTTTAATTGTTGGCACTGGCACTTATAAACACTAAATGGTTAAATTGCAATAACAAGGCAAATTTATTTGTATAGCGCATTTCATACACAAGGCAACTCAATGTGCTTTACATGATAAAACATTCAATTGTTTAAAATCAATAAGAACATTTCAAATCATCAGTAAAATCAAATAAAATCATCAACAAACACATGACATCAACAACATGACCAAAAATCTCTCTCTCAATCATACGCAGTAGAGAAAAATAGTTCCTTTAACTTTGATTTAAAAATGTTCACATTAGATGCTGACTTCAGGTCTGCTGGAAGTTTGTTCCACTTCTTTGCAGCATAACAACTAAACACAGCATCACCATGGTTACTGTGAGCTCTGGTCTCCACTATCTGACCTGTGTCCATAGATCTGAGAGACCTGCTGGCTTCATACCTGACTAACATCTCACTGATGTATTCTGGACCAAACCCATTCACAGATTTATACACCAGCAGCAGAACTTTAAAGTCTATTCTGAGGCTGACTGGGAGCCAGTGTAAAGACTTTAAAACTGGAGTAATGTGCTCTGACCTCTTTGTTCTGGTTCAGACCTGAGCTGCAGCGTTCTGAACCAGCTGTAGATGTTTGATGAAGACCATTACAATAGTCCAGTCTGCTGGAGATAAAAGCATGGACCAGTTTCTCCTGATCTTTCTGAGTCATTAAACCTTTCACTCTGGAGATGTTCTTTAGGTGGTAGAAGATGTTTTTGTGATAGATTTGATCTGATGCTGAATGTCAGATCTGAGTCAATCAGAACACCAAGGTTTTTGACTTGGTCTTTAGCTTTTCATGATCGAGACTCAAGATAATTGCTGACAGTAGTCCTCTTTCCCTGAGGGTGAACCCTCTTGACATCTAGTCTGTTTGGAGGTGAAAGACGAGGAAAACAAAATACTTAGACATAGCTTGGTTGCTAGCCTCGCTCGGCATCCCCGCTTCTGCTTCCGATCACACCGCTTATGTCTCCTCCGCTGGCGGACACCGCTGGTACATGGCTCCGCTGCTTCACAGGCCGCTGGGTGTAGCCGGCGTAGCAATCCGAAGCTAAGTAGTAGGTCCAGAGATCATCATCTATCGGACTATAACTGTTTGATTTACCTAAATCTAAGATTACCAGGCGACAGTGTTGTAATGCGTTACAGCCCCAACGCCACTTTTGACAGTAACTAGTACTGTAACGCAATGTTTTTCTAAAGAAATAACGCCGTTATCTAGGGATGTAACGATTCACTCAACTCCCGATACGATTCGATTCACGATACTGGGTTCACGATACGATTCTCTCATGATTTTTTCATTTACAAAATGGGACTGTAGACAAATTTTTTTTTTGGAAAAAAAACTAGAAAATACTGTATTATTTTCCTTTTATTTTTCATTGTCAAAAGAATTCCTTGTTAAACTATTCAAAACAATGCAATTTAACGAAAAATAAATCTTGAATTAAATAAATAAAGGAATGATACAAATTAAAATGAAGCCTATTAATTTAAATTCAGGTTCTATAATAAACAATTCAAAACTGCGTAATAGTTCTTTTTCTTTTAAAATTGCAACTGAAAATGTATTTTGTGCCTTAACAATTGGACTTAAAAAAAAAACAAAAAAAAAAAACCGTGATTTCCCTGATTTACGTCATATTTATTTGGACCAGCAGAGGGCGCTGGTAACCCAGTGGTCGGTTGGCATGCAGATATCTTGCAATGAAGAAGAGAAGCTATGCTAGCAGACAGAGCTAATAGAAAAACGTGACTTTTACAGATATTCAAGTAATATTACAGATATTCTTTCGGCGCTAAAGGGATAATGAATCATTTATTAACATATTTAAGAGTAGAAGGCAGCTAGAAAGAAAGTATTAGCAGACTCCGCCCGCCGCCAACACTTCCGGATAGCGCCCTCTGCTGGTTAAAAAAGTACTGCGATTCAATTGTCAGAAAATCGATATCAACCGTGATACCTATGAATCGATTTTTAACTGCCTTACGATTAATCGTTACATCCCTACCAATGGTACTTGTGAAAAGGCCTGCTTTTTTAATTATGCTTTTTAAGAGGAAAAAAGAATTAGCATAAAGTGATGCAGAGATTATAAGCAAAATGTGCCTTTTTTTGTTAAATTTGCTGCTGATAAGGAACATGATAAACCCTCTGCCTCTAGTACCAAACTGAATGGCAGCTACTTATTTACGATTAAATGTTTTTGTCTAATTTTTTTGCATCATGTTGAATCACGTTATTCACAATCCAATCGTTCACATTGTGTAGAATTGAATCTCCATCAAATTGAATCAGGAACAAGGATGAATTGTATCAGCAGGGCATTTAATGTATCGTGGATGGGCGATATGGACCAAAACTCATATTTTGATATTTTCCTGGGCTTTTGGGCCATTATGGTCAAAACACTTTTGTCACCGAGACAAACCAACCAAAAGTTATGTTGTAAAGATGAGAGCAAACACTGCGGTCGACACGCTCATGTCTGGATACGGGCTAACTTGTCCACGGACTTGCTGTGTTTCACTATCTGAGCACTAAAGGGTTTTCTGAGCAGCGTTTGAGATGGGAGACACAAGTGTTATATATGTTTGTCACGTCAGCACTGTAGTTACGTGTAACCCTCTGGTAACACGTACCCCTATATGGCAGCCTGACGTGTGGCTATGCATCAGCTGCATGAATCTGGTTTCAGTCTGTCAGCGCACATTTCACAGAGATCCTTTAATCTTCATCACGACTGTATTTGATTCATGTTATAAAGATTTTGGTTAGGATTAAACCAGCGCGCTCAATAAATGATGCATGCTGCTATCATAGCACACAGAGCGTGTTCACTGTGCATCTTGAACATGCTTGTATAATAAATAAAGTAGAGAAGCTGATTTCATCAAGATCTTCAAAGCACTTTGTTTATAAATGAGAGAACAGATTTAATGTGACTCTTTCAGCAGGTCAGTCAGTTATAGGTAGGGCTGCCAACTTTGCTTGTTTAGTCGACTAATTGGTCGATGCTGTCATGGTCGACCAATATTTTCATTGGTCGACCAGCAACGGTGTCAGTTTCAATAGCATAAAAAAATAAAATAATAAATTGCTATGCAGTTTTATAGGTGATAAGGATTAAATATCAGTACAATGTATTTATGTCCAGCAACAGCTGTGTGTGAGTAAGTGCTGCGCTGCAAAAAAAAGAAAAGGTGTTGCACTTCAGCTGTCAGCGCAGTGTGCTGTCCTCAGAGCAGATCAGAGCAGAGAGGGAACAAACACAAGCATCGACTGTTAATTCAGTCCTTTTTCTGCACAAGAACATGGATTATCCTTATATTTGATACGTGGATTATGTAAATAGATCCACTGCTGTCTCTGGCGCAGCGGAGCACACTGCACACCTATGCTTGACGTGCTGGTTTCCCCGTGCACTGATCTGATGTTGACATCAACTAGGGATGTAACGATTCACTCAACTCCCGATACGATTTGATTCACGATACTGGGTTCACGATACAATGTGTATCATGTATTTATTTTGCATTCTCATGATAAATACATAATCCAGTAATTTTGTCTTGTTTTTTTACATTTTTGATCACTCAGTTATTCTTTATTTTTATCCAAATTGTCATAAAAACACTAATAAATGGGACATGCTATAAACTGATTAATAACTGAATGATGAATCATTTTTATCTGAAACTGAAGAGGAACTAAGGTCATTAGCTACTGTATAATCTTTTTTTTTTTTTTCTCAAAATTCCGTGTTTTCCACGTTTTTATTTTTATTTTGTTTATTTAGAAATATATTACAAATATATTTGAACAAAAACTGTTTCTTTTTAATTAAATATGTCATTAATATCACCATATTTCCCCTCAGGAATCAATGGTTTACTGAATCTGAGCAGGTTTATTACTTAAGTTTTGATCAACTTCATTATATTTCAACTAATTTAAATCATCCTGGTGACATCATTCCAGACTATAATGATTAAACAAAAACAAATGCATCAGTTATTTCACCACTAGAGGGCAGAATATTGTACAGTATTAGAAGCTATCAAGTTATCATGAACCTATGATGTTTCAGACTCTACAATCCCTGTCATCGTTGGTCTCGTCCACAACAACAGAACAACTGCAGCTCTTCACCAGAAATGGTCGTAGCTTCACAGACACATAAACGTTACGTGGGAACTGGTCTGCTCAGTATTTTGGTAGTTTAGACGTGTTTCAGGTGGACGCTTCAACATGTTGTTTAGCTCAGGACCAGGAGGGGTGCTGGGGTGTACCAAATGAACGGTCCCCTGAAACATTTCCCTTTGCAAATCCATGGGAATTTAAATTCTTCAGCCACAAAATCTAAATATTTTCCTCCACATCATGTGATCTCTGAACTAACTGATCCTTTTAATCAGTGATGACACTGCAAAGGATGGATTAATATTTCTAGATCCTTCACGTTCATTCTGTCTCTTCCATCCTTCAGGTGGAGCTGATTCCATGCTGATGTTACAGGTGAATGGAGGCATCTGAAGGAGGATTGTGGAACCACTCAGCCGTGACAGCAAACATGGACTCCTCAGAAAAGGTGAGAAATGAGTGGATTGAAGTCTTTCAGCAAACATGGAACAAAACCAGTGAATGTGGAACCAGTGAAGGACACCTTTAAAGCTGAACATCAGCTGGACTTCTGGTGGAACATGTGACCTCCAACTGCTCAATGACACAGACAGGAAGTACAACAACAGATCAGCCATAACATGATGAGCCCTGATCAGAAATGTCAGCTTTTACACATTCTTTAATAATGCAGTGTGTGAATAAGAAGATCCTCCAAGAATCACATGTTGTTGTTAGACTTTATTGTTTCTGTTTGTGGCTCTAGAACCAGTTCAGATTAACTTGTTCTCACTGTGTGTGACATCACTGATCTGACTTTTTAGCAGCGTTAGCCTCTGTTACTGCCTTTAACTGAGCTTATCTCATACACAACACTAGACTCTTATTGTGAAAAGACTTATTTCTGAGCTCATAGTGCAGAGTTTATTTAGACATCAAAGGAACAGCTACAGTTACAAGCAGCAACTAGCAACACAATCAGAAGGAGGTCATCAGTTAGACAGGTTGCCAATTAATCGTGTATCCTGAGACCTTGCCAAAAGATTTTATGAGGTCAAGTAGAACAGGGATGGACTGTTCAGGCTGTGAGAGGGAAATTACAACGTCGTCCGCGTATAAAGAAAGGTGATGGTCTATATTCCCCAGGTGAATGGGTCTAAGAAGAGTGTGGTGTCTAACACTGATGGCAAGAGGTTCAATTGCAATTGCAAACAACAAGGGGCTGAGTGGACAGCCCTGCCGTGTACCACGGTGTAACAGAAAGGGGGCCGATGTTTCTTTATTAGTTAAAATGGAAGAAGAGGGCTAGGCGTATAACAATGGAATCCAAGAGATAAACTGATTGCCAAACCCAAACTCCTCCAAAGCTCTCAACATGTATCGCCACTCCAATTGGTCAAATGCTTTTTCCGCATCTAAGTAAAGGCCGGCCATTTTACTGCCTCTCTCATGTTTATGCTCAGTCTCATCCCTGCCCTCCTTCGGTATCAGTGAAATATTGGCCTCATACAAAGTGCGAGGACATTTACAAGTTTCAAATGAGTGTGTAAACATTCTCAAAAGGAGGGGAGCCAACTTTTCAGAGTACTTTTTATATAGTTCAATGCTGAAGTCGACCGGTCCTGCAGTCTTACCATTAGGAAAAGATTTTATGGCATCCAAAATTTCCTGAGTTGAGATTTTTAAATTTAAGGCATCTTGTGGAATCTTACTTAACTTAGGAAGAGCTAGACCGCCAAACCAGTCAGAAAGATTCCCAATTGCTTTTGACATATAGAGTTGCTCGTGATACTCTTTAAAACGATCATTAATGCCTTTTGGGTCAACAACTACTTCTCCTGTTTTTGACCTAATTTTATGAATAGTTCTGCTGGCCTGTAAGCCTCTTAACTGCCTAGATAGAAGTTTATGGGGCTTATCCACAAGCTCAAAATGTCTTTGCCTTAATTTAAGCAGCTGGTCCCGCACCTGATCAGACAATAGAGTATTATATTCATATTTCAATTTCAGAATATTTTGTAGAGTAGGGGGACTGGGGGAGGATCGATAAGCAGTTTACAACTGCAGAATTACATTTTCTATCTCTGCAAGACGCTTCTTCTCCTCCCTCTTCATAGAGGTCTCAAAAGAGATAATATGACCTCTGCTGACTACCTTAAAAGTTTCCCATAGAATTGTCATTAGTTTCCAGAAACTCAGAGATTTTTGCAGACATAAACTTAGAAAGAGTGAGGGATGAAATCGCCAGTTATAATATTGTCTCTTATGGTTAAGGTCTAGGACCAAGGATGTTGGAGAATGATCAGAGATTAAAATATTATAAGTTGAAGAGATCACATGAGAAATCAAACTAGAGTCCAATATAAAATAATTTATCCCAGAATATGATTTGTGTCTTGGTGGGAAAAAAAAGAATAATCTCTTTTTGTGGGATACTGCAGTCTCCAAATATCTACTAGATTCATAGAAGACATTACATTATTTAACAGTGTGGAGGATGCAGATAATTGGGTTGTATTGGCTGACCTGTCCAAAAAATTATCTAGCACACAATTGAAGTCTCCACCAATAATAATGTGTGTGTCAGGGGAGTTAGGCAGTTTATTAAATATCTTAATGAAAAAGGCTGGATCATCAAAATTTGGAGCGTAAACATTCAAAAGCGTAACGTGAAATGATTAAATATAGCCTCTTACCAAAATATATCTACCATTTGGGTCACTGATAGTAGAAATATGTCTAAATGGAATAGTTTTACGAATCAAAAAGGCAACTCCCCGGGCCTCACTGGAAAAGGTGGACTGGAAAATTTGGTTAACCCAGGAACACCAAAGTCATTTTTCTTTGGCAGGTCTTATATGTGTTTCCTGTAAAGCAAGGCAAGGCAAATTTATTTGTATAGCGCATTTCATACTCAAGGCAACTCAATGTGCTTTACATGATTAAACATTCAATTGTTTAAAATCAATAAGAACATTTAAAATCATCAGTAAAATCAATTAAAATCATCAGTAAAATCATCATTACATCAACAACATGACAAAAAATCTCTCTCTCAATCATATGCAGTAGAGAAAAAAAGTCCCTTTAACTTTGATTTAAAAATGTTCACATTGGATGCTGACTTCAGCTCTTCTGGCAGTTTGTTCCACTTCTTTGCAGCATAACAACTAAAAGCAGCATCACCATGTTTACTGTGAGCTCTGGGCTCCACTATCTGATCTGTGTCCATAGATCTGAGAGACCTGCTGGGTTCATACCTGACTATCATGTCACTGATGTATTCTGGACCAAACCCATTCACAGATTTATACACCAGCAGCAGAACTTTAAAGTCTATTCTGAGGCTGACTGGGAGCCAGTGTAGAAAAATAATATCAGCAGACAGTGACTTTAAATGGGAGAAGACCTTAGCACGTTTGAGTACATGACCCATTCCCCTAACATTCCAACTGGTAAAGGTGATACCGCCACCTAGAGGAGGTGAACTAGGATGCATTTATAATTAAAGTAGGTAAACATGCACCCATAGAAAAACAAACACTAATAATAAAAACAAAACATAAAACCAAACCTAAAGAACATTGCCCCCCTCCCCCCGCCCCACTCTCCCAAACAAAGTGAGAACAATAACCCTAAATAATCATACAGGGGTTGCCAGACCATATGAAGTCTTGAGCTACAGGTCGGCTCTAACACTAAGTTCTTGTGGCTCTCATTCCAGCAATGCAAAAGAGAAAAACGGTCATAAAAACGTCCTCGTCGGAATAATTGCACAATAAAAGTCACATACCATGATGTGTGCCAATCCATATCTGGTCAATGTAAAGTTCCTGCAAAGTCCTCCGCCTCCCGTGGTGAGGAAAACACCTTCTCAGTGTTACCATGGGTAACCCGCAGCCGTGCTGGATAAATGAAGTCGGTCCGCTCACCGGCATCTCGGAGCTTTTTACGAGCGCCATGAAAAGCCTGCCGCTCCTTCATCACCTCTGCTGGATAATCCGGAAATATGTGGATCGGCTTGCCGTTGTGACTCAGGGGAAACTGTTGACGGGCCAGCTGCAGTATGCTCTCCCTCGTCTGGAAATGATGAATCTGGGCAATCATTATGCGCAGCCGCGCGTCATTGGCAGAGGGTTGCCTTCCAATGCGGTGTGCTCGATCCACATCCACGGGCTTTGGAAAATTGCCAGCACTGAGGACCCCCGTAATAAACTCCATCACAAACTCAGTTGGGCGCCCATTCTCAATCTTTTCAGGGAGACCCACAATCTTGATATTCTGCTGCCTAGAGCGAGCCTCAAGATCGATCAGCTTCAGACGAAGCACACCATTTTCTGCGTGCACCCTTGTGCACGTTTGTTCCAGAGCGGTGAGGCGGTGGTCATAGTCCGAGCTAGCTTCTTCCACATCTTTCACACGGTTCCTGAGGCGACCAAAGATGCTTGGGTGGATGCAAGAGACGCTTTTAATGTATCGAAGCGGCCTGTCATCATTTTGCTCATATTCTCTATTGCAGAAAGAACATCCACTGACCCAATTTCACTTCCTGGAAAAACGGTCCCTGCGAGAGGCTCCCCATGCTCCGCCACCGGTGCTTCCTCGTCCTCGCGAGGGGCTCCCTCCAAGTTCTTTCCACGGTTAGCCTTGGGTCTTGTCATGCTCAATGACTCTGAAAATGATGCATATAGTTGACAAATTGCTGTAAAATATGGCAAAATGATTGAATAAATTATTGCATGGTGAGCAGCCCAGGTAAAACACGTCTACTCCATACGATACTCACTAGCGCCCCCTCCCTTTTACTTTATTTCTGACATAGATTTTTGGTTAATTGTGGTTTTTTTTAATTTATAAGTATTTTGTTTCCTTACAGGAGTTAAAAAATGTATTGAAATTTATAAAAAAAAAAGAAAAAAAGGAATTTAAAAACAAATGATGCGGGGAAAAAAAAACTCATCTGAATTTAAATGTATAAAATATTTTTAAAAACATAAATCGAATCGAAATCACAATATATCAGAAAAATTGCAATTAGGTTTTTTTTGTCAAAATCGTGCAGCCCTACCATCAGTATTAAGTCCCTCTATATCTACTACAGACGAAATGGTAAGAAAATACTGTTAAATGGTTTTTAAATCATTTTTATTTGTAAATAATTATAAAAAGTAGAATAATTTATCAAAGACTTCTTTAACAGTTACTGTAATAGCCTGAAAACAACTGACAGTCTTTATTATGTCAAATATAATAATAATATTAATAAAAAACACTATCATTAATCAGCAAGGACTTCTTTTTTTTTTTTTTTTAAAAATCACTCTCATAGCATGAAAATGACTGATAGTCTTTCTTAGGTCACATCTACACACACCTCTACTACACCAAATATATTTAGAAAAAACACTTAAATATGATAATAATAATTAATCAACTAAAACTATAATTTTTCATTTAAAAAGTATCGTTTCGATGTTTTGAACCCAGTGTTGGTTTGCCAAAAATGAAGAAAAGAACAAAGGCACTCCAAATGCTTCAAGACTCCAGAAGAAACCACCTCTACTTTCTATCACTTCTCACCTGTTCTGTCCACTTGGTGTAGTTCTACAATTAGACACTAGATGGAGCCCCAACATAAGTGTTGGGTCTAAGCTCCTCCTTCTACTACTTTGACAATCTATCACACCTGTGTGTTTGGACTCTCATATAATGTAGTGGAGGAGCTCAGAGATGTTGTTGGTGAGTGTCTTCAGATTTATTGAATTATTATGGTTTATTTTAAGCTCCTAAAAGCAAGTATTTAAGTTAGAATATAGGTCATGTTAACGTACACAGGCTGATTCCATGTGTATATGTATTTTGACCCAAATGTAAGTTAACTTTACAGCCAAAGTGTTTGGCTTTACCAGTTTGTTTGTTTAGTGACATCTTAGTCAAAATACATTAAGGTACTATTTGATCCAATTGGTATAATATATGTGTGTATATATATATTTCATAGTGTAATTTAGGTTAAAACATTGAAGAATAAAATCACAGACATGTTAAGAATAATAAATATTGGTTGAGTTTCAGATAAATACATTTACATCCATCCATCCATCCATCTTCTCCCGCTTAGCCGTTTCCGGGTCGCGGGGGCAGCATCCTCAGTAGGGAGGCCCAGACTTCCCTCTCCCCGGCCACTTCCGGGGGGACCCCGAGACGTTCCCAGGCCAGCCGAGAGACATAGTCTCTCCAGCGTGTCCTGGGTCTTCCCCGGGGCCTCCTTCCGGAGGGACGTGCCCTGAACGCCTCACTAGGGAGGCCCCTAGGATGCCCCTGAACGCCTCACTAGGGAGGCGTTCAGGGGCATCCTAATTAGGTGCCCGAGCCACCTCATCTGGCTCTTCTCGATGCGGAGGAGCAGCGACTCTACTTTGAGCCCCTCCCGAATGACTGAGCTTCTCACCCTATCTCTAAGGGAGAGCCCAGCCACCCTACGGAGGAAACTCATTTCGGCCGCTTGTACCCGTGATCTTGTTCTTTCGGTCATGACCCAAAGTTCATGACCATAGGTGAGGGTTGGAACGTAGACCGTAAATAGAGAGCTTCGCTTTTTGGCTCAGCTCCCTCTTTACAATGAC
The DNA here is from genome assembly GCF_900634775.1 of Gouania willdenowi. Classification (NCBI taxonomy): domain Eukaryota; kingdom Metazoa; phylum Chordata; class Actinopteri; order Blenniiformes; family Gobiesocidae; genus Gouania; species Gouania willdenowi. The sequence goes on from NW_021145261.1 coordinate 21,633, forward strand.
GAACTGGTGCAGACTCCGCATCACTGCAGACGCCGCACCAATCCGCCTGTCGATCTCTCGCTCCATCCTTCCCTCACTCGTGAACAAGACCCCGAGGTACTTAAACTCCTCCACCTGGGGCAGAACCTCATCTCCAACCCGGAGAAGGCAGTCCACCTTTTTCCGGTCGAGAACCATGGACTCGGATTTGGAGGTGCTGATTCTCATTCCGGCCGCTTCACACTCGGCTGCGAACCGATCCAGTGAGAGTTGAAGGTCACGGTATGTTGGAGCCAACAGGACCACATCATCTGCAAAAAGCAGTGATGCAATACTGAGGCCCCCGAACCGGACCCCCTCAACGCCCTGACTGCGCCTAGAAATTCTGTCCATAAAAGTTATGAACAGAATCGGTGACAAAGGGCAGCCCTGGCGGAGTCCAACCCTCACCGGAAACGATTTCGACTTACTGCCGGCAATGCGGACCAGACTCTGACTCCGGTCATACAGGGAACGAACAGCTCCTATCAGGAGGTTCGATACCCCATACTCCCGGAGGACCCCCCACAGGAATCCCTGAGGGACACGGTCAAATGCCTTTTCCAGGTCCACAAAACACATGTGGACTGGTTGGGCGAATTCCCATGACCCCTCAAGGACCCTGCTGAGGGTGTAGAGCTGGTCCACAGTTCCACGGCCAGGACGAAAACCACATTGCTCCTCCTGAATCTGAGGTTCAACTATCCGGCGGACCCTCCTCTCCAGTACCCCTGAATAGACCTTACCGGGGAGGCTGAGAAGTGTGATCCCTCTATAATTGGAACACACCCTCCGGTCCCCCTTCTTAAAAAGGGGGACCACCACCCCTGTCTGCCAATCCAGAGGCACTGCCCCCGATGTCCACGCGATGTTGCAGAGTCGTGTCAGCCATGACAGCCCCACAACATCCAGGGCCTTGAGGAACTCCGGGCGGATCTCATCCACCCCCGGAGCCCTGCCACCGAGGAGCTTTTTAACCACCTCGGCAACCTCAGCCCCAGAGATAGGAGAGCCCACTCTCGGGTCCCTGGGCCCTGCTTCCTGATTGGATGGCGTGTCGGTGGGATTGAGGAGGTCTTCGAAGTATTCCCCCCACCGATCCACAACGTCTCGAGTCGAAGTCAGCAGCGCACCATCCGCACCATACATAGTGTTGACGGTGCACTGCTTCCCCCTCCTGAGACGCCGGATAGTGGTCCAGAATCTCTTCGAAGCCGTCCGGAAGTCGTTCTCCATAGCCTCACCAAACTCCTCCCATGTCCGGGCTTTTGCCTCGGCGACCGCCGTGGCTGCACTTCGCTTGGCCCGTCGGTACCTGTCTGCTGCCTCCGGAGTCCCACAGGCCAAAAAGGCCCGGTAGGACTCCTTCTTCAGCTTGACGGCATCCCTCACCCCCGGTGTCCACCAACGGGTTCGGGTATTGCCGCCACGACAGGCACCGACTACCTTGCGACCACAGCACCGATCAGCCGCCTCAGCAACAGAGGCACGGAACATGGCCCACTCGGACTCAATGTCCCCCGCCTCCTCCGAGACATGGTTGAAGTTTTCCCGGAGGTGGGAGTTGAAGCTCCTTCTGACGGGAGACTCTGCCAGGCGTTCCCAGTAGACCCTCACTGTACGTTTGGGTCTGCCAGGTCTAACCGGCATCCTCCCCCGCCATCGGAGCCAACTCACCACCAGGTGGTGATCAGTTGACAGCTCCGCCCCTCTCTTTACCCGAGTGTCCAAGACATGCGGCCGCAAGTCCGATGACACGACTACGAAGTCGATCATCGAACTGCGGCCTAGGGTGTCCTGGTGCCAAGTGCACATATGGACACCCTTATGCTTGAACATGGTGTTTGTTATGGACAATCTGTGACGAGCACAGAAGTCCAACAACAAAACACCGCTCGGGTTCCGATCAGGGGGGCCGTTCCTCCCAATCACGCCCCTCCAGGTCTCACTGTCGCTGCCAACGTGAGCGTTGAAGTCCCCCAGCAGAACGAGGGAATCCCCAGAAGGAGCACTCTCCAGTACTCCCTCTAAGGAATCCAAGAATAGTGGATACTCCGAGCTGCTGTTTGGCCCATAGGCACAAACAACAGTCAGGATCCGTCCCCCCACCCGAAGGCGGAGGGAGGCTACCCTCTCGTCTACCGGGGTAAACTCCAACGTACAGGCACTAAGTCGGGGGGCAAGAAGTATAGCCACCCCGGCCCGGCGCCTCTCACAATTGGCGACTCCAGAGTAGAAGAGAGTCCAACACCTATCGAGAAGGCTGGTTCCAGAGCCCTTGTTATGTGTCGAGGTGAGACCGACTATATCTAGTCCGAACTTCTCCACCTCGCACACAAGCTCAGGCTCCTTCCCCGCCAGAGAGGTGACATTCCACGTCCCTAACGCTAGTTTCTGTAGCCGGGGATCAGATCGCCAAGGCCCCCGCCCTGGACGACTGCCCGATCCACACTGCACCGGCCTTATATGATCCCTCCTGCGGGTGGTGGGCCTACGGGAGGGCGGGCCCACGTCGTCCTTTCGGGCTCTGCCCGGCCGGGGCCCGTGGGCAAAGCCCCGGCCACCAGGCGCTCGCACTCGAGCCCCAACCCCGGGCCTGGCTCCAAGGTGGGGCCCCGGTAGCGCCAATCCGGGCGACGTGAACTGCCTTTGTTTTTTATTATACATATATGGCTATTGAACCGCTCTTAGTCGGACCCGTCACCTGGGACCTGTTTGCCTTGGGAGACCCTACCAGGGGCATTAAGCCCCCGACAACATAGCTCCCAGGATCATTCGGGTACTCAAACCCCTCCACCACGTTAAGGTGGCGGTTCATGGAGAGGATACATTTACATAAATACTAAAATTAATAAATAAGTTTATGGGTAAAATACATTGTTAAAAAGTTAGACTTTAATTAAAATGGGTAAAATTTGTTCACCAAAGCACATGATTTCATTTTACAAATAGAAATAGTTAAACATTGTAGGTTGATTTAAAAACTTTAAATATTAAATAGCAGAAAATTAATTCATTTAATAAATAAAATATTTAAAATAGGAAAAGCTCAGGTGGTTCATTCTTTTAAAAACATTTGATTAGAGCTCATTCTTCCTTTCTCTCTTTTTCATCCTTTTCTTTAATGTTTTCAACCTGCTACAAAACCTACAACAAAACTGAATAAACTTTTAAAAGCTGAGGTGATCTCACGTCTTACTTGTTCTCCATCCATGTTCTTTCAAGCTGGACAAGCATTGTAGAAAATAAGCTTAACAAGTATCTCGTATGGTATTCTGCAAATTAAATATGATTTAAAATTAGATTTAGATTAATTAATTGATAAAAGAATTAAAGGAAGTTTCTCACTTTCTACATTCATAAAAAGATCATTTAATAAAAAGTGTGTGTGATTTCACTGGTTTAATTCTATGGGACATGTGCATGATAAATGTGTTTGTTGTTTTTTTTTTCTTTTTTTTTTTTTTTACAAATTTCTATATTTTTTGTTTGGTGTATTTTTCTGTAATGTATGTTTTTTGGAGTCATTATGTGTATTCAAAAAAAACAATTAGGCCAAGATTCACGGCTCCACCCTGCAAACACTATAAAAGTTAACAAAAATCCATGGATCGCTTTTGGTGTCCCACTTCTCTAGATGATCTGCAGTGACTTTGAGCCTTGTTGGTGAAACGCCCTTGGAAAACTGTGCTACAATAGGATTCAAGGATTCAAGGATTCAAGGTTCTTTATTGTCAAATATGCCCCATGTTAAACATACAGCACAGATGAAATTGCAATCCCCCCCAACCCCCAGTGCAAACCTGCAGTGCATAAAAAGAGCACTTAAAACACACAACGAACACACAAAAAAAAAACAACTAGCAATACTATACAACAAATAACTTAACTAAAGAGATACGGACAACAAATAACAAATAACGAACAACAATGAGGTAGAATGTGGATAAATTACTATGAGGTAGAATATAAATAAATTACAGTATTAATAATATAAACAGAGTGCAGATGAAGTTAAAAAGTGAGGTAGTGTGCAAATAGCATAACAATACAATGACGGCTGTGCAGAGATTAGGGTGCGTGAATTAGTGGAGCACGCAGGGGGTGGAGGTGGAGGGGGGTGATGCCAGGTCCTGTAGGGGCAGACTGTGGCAGGATGAAGGGGGGGGGGGGGGGTGGAGGGCAGAGGGGTGAAGGAGGGTAGACAACTGAGGGCAGAGGGTGGAAGGAGGCGGAGGGGGGATGGAGGCAGGGGCAGGAAAGGGAAAGGGGATGAGTGGACGAATGGGAGGGAGAGCAGGGAGGGAGTTGAGTCTCCTGACAGCCTGGTGGAATAAACTGTTCTTGAGCCTGCTCGTTCGAGCACGGAGACTCTGCAGTCTCCTCCCAGATGGCAGCAGGCTGAAGAGGCTGTAGGACGGGTGGGTGGGGTCACCTGCAATCCTGGTGGCTTTGCGGGTGAGACGTGAATTGTAAATGTCCAGAAGGGGGGGAAGAGAGACACCAATGATCTTCTCAGCTATTCTCACGATGCGCTGCAGAGACTTACGGCAGGACACGGTGCAAGCGCCGTACCACACGGTGATGCAGCTGGACATGATGCTCTCAATGGTGCCACTGTAGAATGTGTGCATGATGGAGGATGGGGTTCTTGCTCTCCTCAGTTTGCGGAGGAAGTAGAGGCGCTGATTAGCTTTTTTGGCCAGTGATGCAGAGTTGAGGCACCAGGACAGGTCTTCGGAGATGTGCACACCCAGGAACTTGGTGCTGCTCACCCTCTCCACTGCAGCACCGTCGATGTTCAGAAGAGCATGCTGGGTGTGCGTTCTCCTGAAGTCCACAACAATCTCCTTCGTCTTCTCAACGTTCAGATGGAGATTATTGTCCTTGCACCACGAGGCCAGCCTGCTCACCTCACTCCTGTAGATTGACTCATCGTTGTTGTTGATGAGACCCACCACAGTCGTGTCGTCCGCGAACTTAACGAAGAGGTTGGAGCTGGAAGATGGGGCGCAGTCATGGGTCAGCAGAGTGAAGAGGAGGGGGCTCAGCACACATCCTTGGGGGGCCCCCGTGTTCATCATGATGGTGCTGGAGGTGTTACTGCCGACCCGAACTGCCTGTGGTCTCCCTGTCAGGAAGTCCAGCAGCCAGTTGCACATGGGGGTGCTTAGGCCCAGGTTGTCCAGTTTGTGGATGAGCTGCTGCGGGATGATGGTGTTGAATGCTGAGCTGAAGTCGATGAACAGCATTCTGACGTGGGCGTCCTTGGTCTCCAGGTGGGTGAGGGCTGAGTGGAGGGCAGTGGAGATGGCGTCGTCGGTCGATCGGTTAGGCCGATATGCAAACTGGTAGGGGTCCAGGGTGGAGGGGAGGGCAGACTTGATGTGCTGCATGACCAGCCGCTCGAAGCACTTCATGAGGATGGGGGTTAGTGCGACCGGGCGGTAGTCATTGTAGCAGGATGGAGACGGCTTCTTGGGGACCGGGATGATGGTGGTGGCTTTGAAGCATGTGGGGACAACAGCTTGGCTCAGTGACGAGTTGAAGATGTCGGTGAGGACATCTGTGAGCTCCTCTGCACAGTCTCTCAGGACACGACCTGGGATGTTGTCGGGACCTGGCGCTTTCCGTGCATTTGTTCTCTGGAGGGATCGCTTCACGCTATCCCGGGAAAGCGTCAGTACCTGGTCGCCAGGAGAAGGTGGCGTCTTCTGTGCTGGGGTGCTGTTGTCTGCCTCAAAACGAGCAAAGAAGTTGTTGAGGTTGTTTAGCAGAGAGGTGGAGCTGTCACAGGTCTGCGGAGGGGGCTTGTAGTCCGTGATGGTCTGGACCCCCCGCCACAGGTTCCTGGTGTCTCTGCTGTCGGTGAACCGGTCTGCGATCCTCCTGGAGTATTTCCTCCTGGCCAATCTGATGCCTCGTGACAGGTTGGCCCTGGCAGTCCTTAGGCCCCCCGCGTCCCCAGCTCTGAAGGCAGTGTTCCTGGCCTTCAGGAGCCTATGGACTTCACCTGTCAGCCATGGCTTCTGATTGGCCTGAATGGTGAAGGTCTTGGTGACCGTGACATCGTCCATGCACTTTTCCATGTAGGACGTGATGGTCTCTGTGTACTCCTGGAGGTCGGTGACGTTATTGTTGGTGGCTGCTTGTTTGAACATACTCCAGTCAGTGGTGGAAAAGCAGTCCTGGAGTGCTTCTGTGGACCCCTCAGGCCACACCCGTACCTGCTTCCTAACTGGTTTGATGGCTTTAACCAGTGGCCTGTATGCTGGCATTAGCATAACAGTGGAGTGGTCTGAGGCTCCGAGGTGGGGGAGGGGGAGGGCTTTGTAGGCCCCTTTGTTTACAGTGTAAACATTGTCCAGAATATTATTACCTCTAGTGGGAAACTTGATGTGGCCATGAAGTTGTGGAAGCACACTCTTGGGGTTCGCATGGTTGAAGTCCCCAGCCAGGATGAGAAAAGCATCAGGGTGTGCTGTCTGCTGCGCACTGATGTGTTTGTGGAGATCATTCAGAGCCTCACTCCTGTTGTTGGTGGAGCCAGGAGGGATGTAAATTGCTACCAGCAATATGGCACTAAATTCCCTCGGCAGGTAGAATGGCCGGCATTTAATAACCATAAACTCCACAACTGGCGAGCAGTGCTTACACACTACCACCGCGTCTCGGCACCAGGCATCACTGATGTAAACACACAGACCCCCGCCGCGAGTTTTTCCACCCTCGACGAGCTCTCTGTCTGCCCGGTAGCATGTTAGCCCGGCTAGCTGAATAGCATGGTCCGGAACCCTGTCATGAAGCCATGTCTCCACAAAAACAAAGACACAACACTCACTCACAGTCCTGGAAGTTGTTCGGAGTAAGCGGATATAGTCCAGTTTATTATCCAGCGAGCGTACGTTGGCCAGAGTGATGGTCGGGATAGCAGGCCGGTGAGGGCTAGCCGCTAGCCTAGCCCGGATACCTCCACGCTTCCCCCTCTTCTGCTTCCTTGTATTCCGACCGTGGCGCTTCCACTTTGGGCTTGTTGCAGAAGTGGGGGACGGTGATCGAGCAGGCCTCCGGAGCAGACCGCAGTCCCGTAGCTCTTCCGCTAGCACTGGATTAACCTCCGAATTTGTGGTTTTGCCGATGTCGAGCAGGACCTCGCGGGTGAATGTGCGCCTTGGGGTTAGTGGGGTTAGTGGACGCGACGAAGACGGACAAATACACACAGATATAGGTTTGCAGGGAGAGAGAGGAGCCGCTGCGTGCACCCGCGCCGCCATCATACAATAGGACTTTTGTCTCATATTACATTCTTTTCACTCTGTAGGAGGCGCTAACCCGCCAATGTCCATTTTTCCACATTGAGCTGGTTTAGGGCTGGGAGTTTAACAACTGATTCACAAATGTTTGTTTGGTTCCTTCTCTGTGTTTAATCTCTAACTGTTCTACAGGACTCTGGAAGCCAGAACAAAGTGACACCTCAACGTTCTCAGGACCATGAAGCTCAGCCACAACAAAGAAACAAATCTAAGAGAAAAACTTCAGAGCCAAGAGTTCAACAGCAGAGCCAAGCTGGAGTTAAAGCTAAACATACATGTGACCAGTGTGGAAAGGACTTTAGCAGGAAATCAAACCTCACTGTACATCAAAGAATCCATTCTGGATCAAAGCCATTTAACTGTGACCAGTGTGGAAAAGCTTTTACCAACAGTTCTAACTTAATAAGACACAAAGTCGTTCATACTGGAGTTAAAAAATTTGAATGTAACGAGTGTGGAAAGAGTTTTAGTCAATATGGACACCTCAGTCAACATGTCCTCATTCATCGTGGAATCAAAGCTCACAGATGTGAACAGTGTGGAAAGACTTTTACAGGAAGATCACATTTAACAAGGCACATGCAGATTCACTCCAGAACAGAGTTGTATCGCTGTGACCACTGTGGGAAAATATATAAACAGAAACAAACCCTCACTGAACACCTGAGATCTCACACTGGACATGAAGTGTGTCCCTGTGACCAGTGTGACAAAGTTTTTACAACATATCATCAGTTAAAACAACACCAAACCAGCCACTCATCAGAAAGACCTCATAAATGTGACACATGTAGAACATCTTACAAGAGGAAATCTAACTTTAATCACCACCAACGAGTTAATGAGAAGAATGTTTTCAGATGTGATGAGTGTGGGAAGACCTTCAGCACTTCATCTGTTCTCCACTCACATCTTTGTGTGGATGGAGACATGGAGCAGGAATCATCTTCAGATCCCAGCGACACACGGATGTTGACGACACCTTCTGGTTCCAGTGTTGGACTGAAGAACCCAGAGATCAGGCTGCACAGGATTCCAACATAAACCTGCTGTCAGCTGGAAAATGGACACCAACAGTTCAGGAAGTTGTTGATCTTTGAAGGTGTGGTCTGAAAGAAAAGATCAATACAATGATCAGTTGGAAAGGAAGCAGGAAGAAGTTTCCCTTTGTTCACTTTCTATACAGGATATACATTCTATAGCTTCTGTATTCATACATGATGTATATGAAGAATGATTCACATTATTATTATTATTATAATAATACACTAATGACAGATTCTATATCAGGTCTGTCAAACTCATTTTAGTTGAGGGTTCAAATAAGGACGAGTTTGGGGTCCAAAGTGCTGCAGATTATAGGAAAACCAGCCCTAGATTATGAATGACTTTAATTTTTTGAAATGTTGTAAAATAATTTAGGAAAATTTGTATAACTTTCAAAAATTGAGAGTTCCTGCAACAATTTGAGTTTAAAAATAACTCCCATCATATCAGCATGGGAAAACAGTGAGCTCTACAAATATTGTGGAGTTTACTCAAAATTTTGTGTTTTTAGAGGAGTTGTGATATCTACAACTGAAATAATTTTTAATTTACTCAATTATTTTATGTTTTTTGTCATTTTTACTTTCTCCTGCAGGCTAAATTAGATGCTCTAAAGGGCCGGATTTGGCCCCCAGGCCTTGAGTTGGACACACATTCTATATGAAAGACAGTCTATGATGTCCATCATGTGTTTGTATACTGTACATAATAATCATTAGTAGTTTTTATAGAATGTAGAGAATGTGACTAACATTCTAATACATGTAATAATCAGATCCTAACTTGTAGATGAATATACATGCTGTGTTAATTCAGACCATCTTCATCATGTACCTTTGAATCTGTTTCTTTTCTCTGTGTTTATAAAGGATTCATATTTGTAATGAGTTTTAAATGAGTATCTAATACATCACATAATAGTATTTTCTTGATTTTAGATGTGATGTGTTTTATATAAAGTATGTTTTTCTACAGTTGAAGTGAATGCGATGAAATGGTTCCTGACAGTTTTTTGTTTTACGTAGTTATGTGTATTTTTGTATTTCTAAATTTGACATAAAAAGCTACAAGCTCTTCAGGCAGATGTTGCCA